>NW_010566509.1:0-34713 GCF_000687285.1 Phaethon lepturus
ATGATTCTGTGATTCTGTGATTCTATGAAATCCGAATTAAGTGCAGCACTGAAGGAAATTCATGAGTGTGACATTCGCCCTACCTTGTCTATGCAGCTCCAGCAAATAGCAAGGTCTCCCTTCCGTATGGAAAGGGTGGGGATCAGTTAATCACAAAAGCATTGACCAGATTCAGTACCTTGACTGACAAATAATACCATTGGAAGAGACAACGTAATTTATTCTTACTTATTTATTTGCTGCACTTTGTTTTTGATGACCTGAGTGGAATTAACATGCATCATGATTTTAATTTCAAGTGTTTAGTCATGTTACCACTGTTTTCATTTTAATAAAATTTTCCAGTTACTGCAGTCAGAAGGTCTCAAAGATACTTCCAACTTTTCTTCACAAACCTCTTACAAGCCATTAAATCTTTCCCAGAGTAGTTTTTAGAACTACAGCAAGCCTCTGGGAAACTACTTCTTTGAAGATGATAGTAATGAGTGTATTGTTGTGGAGGATTTCATTTCCCAGAATGTTGATTCTCTAAGGTGATCAATAGCTGGTTCCTCCTACACCTTATGACTATTTTCTTCAATAAACAATCCCTCTATTTTCAGCAGTTTTATAACTTTTTTGTTTTGTTTTGTTTTGTTTTTTGGCATTTGTAAAGCTCTCTGAATATTCCTCAATCCAGCCAAAAGTCTAAAAATTGTTAGACAGGACAGGCACTTGCTCCTGGGACTTGACATTCATGCTGTCATCAGAAAGCCTGGGATATTTATGTTTTATGTGGATATGCTGCTGAAGCATACTCCCACAGCCCAGACCCAGGGATGCCCAGGCTCACTACCTCATGCTGACTGGGAATCTTCTTAGGTCCACTAGATACTATCCCCTTCCCAGTATGGACCAGAAACTCTAAAAGACCTGGGAAGTATATGCTGGAAAGAAGCAGTATCCTTGTGATCCATTGGCAAAAGAAGGAAAGTCCTAATTCCTGTGACGAACTGGACTGGAGTAGGCATCCTACCGCCCTCAGGGAGAATTCAGTCTTCAGTGCACAGAGCAATGCCTTAAGAGATCTGTGTTTGAACAAAACACATACATTCATGTAGTGGGAGGACTATTACTCAGAAGAGCTCAGCTTGCAGCAAAGCACCCTGCAAATTACACTGTAAATAAAGATTATCTCTCATATTCCTATACTCTGTACAGTTGGATGCCCAGAAAGGAAACTAATTCACATATAAACAAAATGTCTTACAGAATTGTTGAATGTCCGTCTGGAATAGCTACTAAGTGATTACACACCAATGGAGGTCTGGATTTGTTATGTAAAAAAAATCAATCAAAGCCAAGATGACAAAGGATGGGCAGCATTTCAGACAAAATGACAAAATGTATTTCAGACAAAGCAGAGACAGCAGAGGACAAAATGGAAAATCAGTGCTGCTAATATAAAAAAAATATATAAGCAGCCTACATGAGTCTACCATTAAAAAACTCTATAATGGTTTTGTAGTGTTTCTCTTTTGTCCAGTGGAAAAGAGTTAATTTCATGGACAAGAGTTGCTCCAAAAGAGCAGTTACTCCTTCCTTCTTCAAGAAGCACCAAGAAATACTTGTGGGAAGAACCTCTCTTCCTTGAGAACACTACATCAGGGAGAAGAGATCAGGAGAGACATCCTCACACAGGGGTACTGACATAACCCTTCCAAGACCCCTAGCCTGAGATCCTTCAAGAAAAGTAAATTCACAGTAATGCCGGCAGCTTTCTCTCACCTTCTTATAAAAATTCTCTAAAAGTCAACTCTAAAGAAGTATTCACCCTATTTTGGTAACAGCCAGGAAACCCTCATCTCCTCCCCTGATTCACAGCATGCAAATCACTTTGTGCTCTTTATTCTTTTTTTCTGATGCAACTCTTTTATTCTAGTGTTTTATTCTAGCTAGTATGGGAGTTCAATAAAATTGGGAATTTGGTCAAATATTCACTCAATATTATGGAAAGGAAATTATTTTTAAAATGTGTGGGTTGCCATGGAAGAGAACTTGGAAATCCCAGAATCATTAAGGACAACATTCTTATAATATTACTGTTCCAAAAGAAATCTAAGAAAGCTTTCTAACACTGCAGACTGATTCTGAAGTCTCTAAGAGTCTCAGACAGTTCAGACAACAAAATTAAAAGTACGGAAGAATTGATGTACCTCATTTATTTACCATTATCACTAGCTTATTACTCATTATCATCAGTTTATTACTCATTATCACCAGTAAATCTAGCTCACAGCAAAAGGAAAATTGCAGAATGTTTCTAATGAGTGAAGCATTACTCTATTTATGTGGAGGAACATATGGTTCAGAAAAACTGAAACAGAAAAATTCTGACTACCTTAACGGTGGGATTGTTAACACAATGGTTATTAAAGCTCTCTGGCACTTCCCTTTCTTCAATTCCCTAAAACCTTGCCAAGTGTTAACCATTTTCACTGCAACGCAGATAGAGTCCTCCAGGGCAGCACTGAACTGTCATAACTACTAGATGATCATCCTCTCTCTTCCTGCTATTCACCACCTTGTCTTCTACACATCTTCCAGACTGTGCAATAAATGAGACAGCAGTCTGACAGACAACAGCCTCTATTGCAAACGAATCCTGATTAAGCCTCAGAGCAGCCTTTCTTCTGCACAGAAAGAAACAATCATTCTGTGGAAAAATAGTATTCAAACATATAATCAAGGGTTTAATAACATTTATAAAAGTAATACATTCTTTCCATCACCATATTTAAGTACAATTACTTACATCTTACTGAGAGTACCCCTTTGCAGACCAAATGGGCATCTCTACCTTGAAAAAGCAAGGCGAAAAATGTTTTCATTATGCAGCTGCAGGAAACCAGTTTTAAAATGTATCTTAAGTACACAATGATCAATAATGCCTGTTTAGCCCTACTCCTATCCATTACATCACCAGTGCCTCACTAAAATTCTTTTGTTTGGGAAGCTTTATGTATTCCCGTTGGTACTCTGGGGACTTTCCAACATTCCCTACTTTGCTTTCTCAGGGACAAAAGGCTTGTAAAGAATTACAGCTTTGCAGAGATTATTCCCTACATCCTAAGTATTCTTTTTCATCCTAGCTATGTCCAAAAGACCAAATGACCCAACTCTTCCGTGGCTTGACTTGCAGCTGCAGATTTTGGTAAAAACCAGCTTGCAGCAAACAATGAACAACTAAGTACTTCCAGTACAACCTCAACATCGGTGTGACAGTGTGTGACCAGTGACGAGGACTCCTGTGGGATCCCCACTCCCTGGCACAGCAGGAAGCAAGCCATCGAAGGCTACTGAGTACAGCACCAGCAGCCTGGGGTGAGATCAGGTGTGCACAACATCCTTAGAGATTCTGGCATGTGTTTCGGAGGGTCAGGGAAGCCGGCTACCTCCTCGTTAAACTATCACAAAATTGTTTCTAAACTGCACCTCTTGGCTGCTAAGGAGATGTTACATATCCATGTCCAAATCACATCCCAGCCAGGAGGACATTTATATTTCCAATATCTGTGCTATGCATTTTGATATTTCTAGTGCTCCTCACAAGTATTAGGATGATTAATCACTTTATTTTCCTATATATGAACAGAAAGCTGACTGCAGGCACTTTACATTTGTTTGTACCCATCCTCTTAGTACTGCCAAATTTTGCAGAGGATCAACAAGCACTTAATTACCTAGCAAAATTAACCCACTAATGACATACAGCGAAGTTCTGATTAATGGATATTCCATAACCATCCCTTTGCAAAGAATAGAACATTACTTTCAAACTTGTTTCATTAAACAGGCTCATAGAAGTCAGTATAATATTCTTCCTTCTTACCATGATCACACCTTTTTAGATAATAATTTCCTTTTTCTGTGTAAAAATGGCACTGTTATGCCTAACTCATAAGAACAGAAGGGTCTGTGTGTTTTAAAAGTAGCCCTAAAACATTTTTCAGGAAAAGAGAGGGTAAACAGATGCACTTTAAGAGGCTACAAGTCATCAAGTTTAGATCTCCTTTAGTCTGCTGGGAGCCAACAAAGTTGCCTTCATATGCCATTAACAAACAGTGCATTTCCAATGAGGCTGTGAGGTCACTCAGTGAAGTCTGAACTCCATATATGAAATTTTCTACATTACTAATTAGAGACGACTCATGTAGGGAGCAAACGTCTTAAGGTGTAAAGAAACACAGAGAGACATTTTTAACTTGTGCAGTCTCCTCTGTGCTATTTAGGAGATGATGGCTTTGCTGCTGGTCTCAGAACAGGTGGATCTTCCTCATCGCACAGGAGAGCAGTAGTTTATGGTCATGCTTCTCCCTCCAAGTGCTAAAGCCCATTAGCTAAGTCCTGCATCACAGTCTATTTGGGGGGTTCCTTCAGTGTAGTACTATGATTTGTATAGCCAGAGAAATTTTCAGAAAACCTTACAAGTAAAGAAAAATAGTTAGTTCTATCTCATACTTCTCCTTGTTATGATATTAGAAGATATGGTGGATGTACAGTGGTATAGTATCTGAGAAGGAATCCCAAAGACACAAGTTTCATCTTCATTTTGGGCCGTCAGATGCCTTTAAGAGGAAATTAGTCATACAAAAGGTACTTGATCTGTTTGTCTGAGGAAGACAAAAGAAATTGGTGATCTTAACTATACCACTTGTCCGCATGAGTTAAAAACAGTCATTCACATTGCTCAGGACTGGCTCTCTATTTTTTCCTTTCTTTGAATCCAATATTCCCAAATATGAATGTCCAATAACGAAATACAGTCTTCTGTTTCATCTAACAACTAACAAACTGAAGAACTTAACCCATGTTACAGCTTCAGTTAGTATCTTACAGATAAATTTTGGTCATCATGGTCAAAACTGAGTAAAATACAGGTGCTGACCACTGCATCAGAGTAGCGGAATATGGGCTATAACATCAGTAATACTCTGCTACAGTGTCCATTCCCATGGAAAGTGTTTTCTGAAATGACAGTGCCTACTGTTATGAAAGCTTTTTAATATCACAACATGGAATACATGTTAAGTCTAGGTTCGGCAAAGGAACCAGCAGTAGGGGGAGGGGAAGAAGAAGAAGGAATAAAACTTAACTTCAAATAACTCTTACCTTACAGGAATACAGTGTGCTGTATGGTCCTGTCCTTGTTATGTTCTGGGGACTGATTTTTATCTGCATTTTTTTCCCCATTATTAACAGTAGTTATATTTTCAGTGTCTTGCTACTCTTCTAAAAACTTTGACAAATAGCCTCAACATAATTTATGAGCTTCATTGTTAAATTCATGGGTATACATTTTTAGTATATAGATAAAATAAGTTGTGTATGACACAAAATTGAATTGCAAATTCTCCATCAGGTTTGCAACTTCTGGAAATTGTCTGTGAGTGTAAGAATTATTCCTAACTACATCCTGACATACTTTGCCAGATCACTACTCAGCGTCTTTTACTGATTTGTTAATCTAAAGGTGGATTTTTGATGCCTGCTTCCAGAAGTGATGGAAGAGTTCATAGCTCCAAAGTGGGGAGGTGTGTGTCCCTGTGCTCTCCCTCTGCTGGGAAGGCAGCTGGAGGAGACACCGGGTGTTTGAGGATGGCACAAGGGACAGACCAAACAATGGCACAATTCAGTCTCTGTTGCTTTTGTGAACTGTACATTTTTCCCACTGTCAGGTCAGAACAAGCCCCCCAGCATGTTATTCCTGGATGCAGGCACTGGTTTTGAAACACCTGAGAGAAACAAACAGCAGATTTCTCCCAGGCAAAACCCACAGACACGTTTGAAACCACTCAGGGAGATAAGAAGACAGCATGGACTGATGGCATTGCAATTTCCACGGACTGACATGTACTCAAACTCTTGCCACGTCCCCAACTAACAATGTGCTCTGCAAAGCACATCTACAGCAAGGATCCCCACAGACCTCACCAAAGTGCTCCTAACATATGTGGATCACACCAAGGGCACGATGTCCAATGAATAACACCTTCACTAACATCAGAGCATCCCCTGAGGAAGTGTTTGGTCCAAGGCATTCCCACCTTTCCCCATGGGAATCAAAGCAGAGGGGCTTGTGCCCCTGCTCCTCCCTGGACCTGAGCTTCACATGATCTCCTGTCCTTGTCCCCTTGCCCCACAAGGTTGCAGTAGCCCCAGTGGGGTGCACCTGCACCCCAACTCTTGAGCCCTGCAGGCCAGAAACATGGCATTACCATTGCTAGTAGAAAGAAATGGGCTCTGCATTGCGTTTGCAAGACTGACTGAAAACACACCAGACTTCTAACTGAAGTTTTCTTTCCACATCTGGCAGGGGAAATGGGGACTCAGTGGAAGGAAAGCTTTGGCATGGCCAGCAAAAATGCACTAACATCAACACTCCATGCTCCACCTTTGCAAACCCCGCTGGATGTTTACATTTAATATTATGCTGGAGAAAGGACTTCATCTTCACCCACGGTTCTCTCTACTCACTCTTATAAAATACTCCTGACTTGTAGGGGAATAAAAACCCACTTGCAACTAAGGAAATACTCATTTTCTCAGAACTAGATTTTTGAACAGGAGGCAGAATATGAATGTTGAGGACCGTGTTCTGCTTACTCAGCAAGGTCTGCTGCATCTTAAAACAAGAAACTACTCGCCTGTACTGGAGTAAGACAATGTCCAGATGCCACAGATATTTATTCCTTGTTACAGTGGTATTTGGCTCAGAAACACTGATGAGAACAACATCAGTGTGTAAGAAATACAGCATTTTCTGATGACTAAAGAATCTGGAGAAAGTGCTTCAAGAACTTCCAAAGAAACAACATACAAGAAAGAAAAAGAAACATCAAATGGAAAGGAAATATACATAGGAAATGGGAACAGAAAAGGATAGGAGACACAGGGAAACAGAAAAGAGGAGCCCTACAGTAGTGAAATTCTTCTCACTTAGTTTCAGATGTTTACCATGTACATGTCAACATCTGAATGGTGTATCTTCCCTGTACAGAGTTGATGATAATCCCACGAGTGCAGCCTAGGGTGTGGTTCACATGGCCAATGTGGGGGTCTGCTTTAAGATGAGATGAACTATACAAAATCTCATACCCAACACTGGCCAATTCTCCACTGATGAGAAAACATGACCTGTTCAGATGCCAGCACTGCATCTTACTGCTCATTTTAACGCAAAAGTTAATTCTGAAATTCTTTCTGTCTCTGCCAAGAACATAGAAATAGAAACTAGACTATATCCACCAAATGAATCACTGACTAAAAGCACACTACATTATCAACTTTCTTTCAAGTATTCTCAGAAAAAAAGCATTTCAAAAAATACCTACCATTTTCGATAATTTCTCAGATGATGAAAGCATCCTTTTTTTTTTATTTCAGAGCGACTGAACAGAAAAGAATGTAAAAAATATAATGAATTACAATCCTCATCTCATTTAAATAAGCTGTCCTAAATAATCCTGTCAGCTTTCTTTCATATCTAAGAACATGTCTACATTGTGCAACGCAGCATTGCGCAAAGATATTTGGATTAGGTGTAAATCTGTATACCCATGCAGCACAATGTCAAAATCCTGGAAGCAGGCAAGATGTGTTACTGCTGCATTCTGCCTGGGATAATTTCTCAATACAATTTATCTATCACCTCAGAACGAGCATTGTCTTAGAGCAAGTAAATTGCTTCAGGCTCCAGATGAAGTGGTTTGGAGTCATCTTGGGTGCATCTGCCCATGATGCATCAGGTACAGACCTCCACTTTCAACAAAGAAAGATAGATTCATGAATCTTATTCTAACCAATGTTGCTTCTTTATATCATGATCTTACAGTCTTTCCATATCTGACAGTGCTGCTCTTGCTGCAGTATATAAATAACTGTATGACTATTCTCCAAACTGGAGAAACACATAACCTTAGCTTGTTACTCTACTAAAGGAGCTCTTCTTCACCCAAGGAGTTCTCTGTCATCCATTAACTGCCAGATTATTATTCCTCTGTGTCACTGAGAGTGCCCTGGAGGGCAGTATCTCAGTTAAAAACCTGCTCAGTACAACATGGCAGTCTCCACCCAGAATTTTCAATGCTAAAAGCTAGGTGAAATTTATGGTTTCAAGACTTTCCTCTCTGGAAAATCACATTGTCTAAAACAGTATTTTTGTTGACAAAGGCAACAAAATTGATTTTTCTTTCCAGCTCCAAAGAAACAAACCAAAAAGGTAGTATTTTTTTTAAATGAAACTTCCCATTTCAAACAACCATTTCTAAACATATTGTTCTGAAAAAGCCTATTTTGTTTGAAATAAAATCTGAATGCATTTAGACATTCTTTATTCAAAACATTTTTTTATTCCCTGAAGCATTTTGATACTCTGATTTTCCATTCCAATTTGAAAGGGGGATGAAACTTCAGCATTTCCCAAATGGTGAAAACATTGTTTTCCCAATCCACTGGGTTTAGTACAGTTAACTAAAACCAGGTCTCTCCATACCAAGGTCAGGTCTTCTAAACAATAAGAAAGATGATCTCCTCCCTTTTAGTTCCAAAGAAACCGCATCAGGAAAAATACTGTAAGCAATTTTTAATAATGTACAGACAGCAGGAAATATAGCCAAAACCAGAATGCCAAATGGCTGACTCCCTTTTTATCTGTGCTAGCGAAAAGACCAAGGAACGTCTCCTTTCACAAGCTGCTGGGACAAATGTAAACCTGCCCCTGTACTGGCACTTGTACCACTGAATTGCACAGTAAATGGTGTCATGATTCATGTATAGAATGAACAAAAAAAGCAGGAAAGGAAAGCCATTCCTCTTTCTCTTCCATTGGTGCCAAAACCTGAATCCAACAATCCTGTCTGGTGGTTCCAACCAGGTATTTTATTAGCAAAAATAAAATTTGTCTTATACATGTTCCCAGAAGGGACTTCTGGGGACTTCCAGTTGAGTCCCTCATGGTCCAGACAAGTATGCCATGGATAAGGTTCAGAAGCATCAGCACATTCTACAACTTTATCTTCCTTTATCACTACTGTTTTACGCACAATTTTCCATTCAGTAAAAAAAAAAAACCAAACCCAAAGCCAAATAAGAGATGTTTCACCAATATCTTTAGTTACATACCCTCAGAAGAAACCATACATGTCTCTTAGACAATTACTTTCTGAAAGAGAAATTAAACTTCCACAGGAATTATTCAAATTGTTTCTGGGTTTGTATATTTTACATTTGTTTCTACATCTTTGCGCAATGTTCAGCTAAGCATGAAAAATTACCCTAGTCCATTTTTAACTATAGAAGAATCTCAGGTAGTTATTTTGGTAAAACTCAAAATGTTCAGCTGCTTCAGGATAGTTCTGTAGCCTGTAAACCTCTTCTGGAAGCCCAGGTTATTTCCAGTAGGCCCTTAATACACCCTGACACCTTCTCTTGGGAAAACATAGAACTTCAATTTCTGAGTCCTGCAAGCCAAAAGAAACATTTAGCCCCCAGTACAAGGAGAATAAAAGGTTTGGACATATTTTTTCTTAATCTACATTAAATCAGATTGCCTTAGAGACTGTTGAGCACCACAAAACAATTCCTGGAACTTCGCGTACATCTTGTGTTGCCCTCCCACTGCTAGAGCACTTGTAAGAAAAAGCTCACTGACCAAGAACTTAAACAACAATCTATAAAACAACTGCTGTCCGTAGCAGCTGATCTCTCCTTTTTGGACTTCTCTGGCAGCTCTAGCAACAGCACACAGAGAGTGAGAACACTTAATTTCATAGAATCATAGAATCTTTGGGTTAGAAGGGACCTTTAAAGGCCATCTAGTCCAACCCCCCTGCAGTAAGCAGGGACATCTTCGACTAGATCAGGTTGCTCAGAGCCCCGTCCAACTTGACCTGCAATGTTGCCAGGGATGGGGTATCTACCACCTCTTTGGGCAACCTGTGCCAGTGTTTCAGCACCCTCATTGTCAAAAATTGCTTCCTTATATCTAGTCTGAATCTACACTCTTTTAGTTTAAAACTGTTACTCCTTGTTCTAGCACTACAGGCCCTGTAAAAAGTCTGTTCCCATTTTTGTTATAAGTCCCTTTTAAGGACTGGAAGGCTGCAATAAGGTCTCCCTGGAGCCTTCTCTTCCCCAGGCTGAACAACCCCAACTCTCTCAGCCTTTCTTCACAGATGAGATGTTCCATCCCTCTCATCATTTTTGTGGCCCTCATCTGGACCTGCTTGAACAGATCCGTGTCTTTCCTGTGTTGAGGACTCCAGAGCTGGATGCTGCACTGCAGGTGGGGTCTCACCAGAGCACAGTAGAGGGGAAGAATCCCCTCCCTCCACCTGCTGGCCACACTCCTTTTGATACAGCCCAGGATACCATTGGCCTTCTGGGCTGCAAGTGCACATTGCTGGCTCATGTCCAGCTTTTCATCCACCAGTCCCCACAAGTCCTCCTCGGCAGGGCTGCTCTCAGTCCCTTCATCCCCCAGCCTGTATTTATGCCAGGGATTTCCCCAACCCAGATGCAGGACCCTACACTTGGCCTTGTTGGACCTCATGAGGTTCACACAGGCCCATCCCTCAAGCTTGTCCAGGACCTTCTGGATGGCATCCCATCCCTCAGGCGTGTCAACCGCACCGCTCAGCTTGGTGTCATCTGCAAACTTGCTGAGGGTGCACTCGATCCAACTGTCTATGTCACTGATGAAGATATTAAACAGTACTGGTCCCAATATGGACACCTGAGGTATTGACTGCACTCATCACCGATCTCCATCTGGACATTGAGCCCTTGACCAACATCCTCTGGATGTGACCATGTGACCAATTCCTCATCCACCCAACAGTCCACCCATCAAATCCATATCCCTCCCATTTAGAGAGAAGTATATTGTGATGCACATTGTGAAGGGAAAGGGAGGAAAAGCAGGAACATGGTTGCAAATTCACCAGCCACTGCTGTCCCTTCTCTTCCCCATCTGCCCTCTGCTGAGAAAATGGGGCTGGAGTGGCAGCCTCATGCAGGAGTAAGATGCAAAACACAGGTCGCTCCTACAAGCTAGGCCAGTCTTCAAATCTTAGGAGTCCCAGTGTGAGATGGAAAATAAACTTCACCAGCTATAAAAATTCAAATAAGATACCTTCATGGGAAAATGTTCTATTAATATCTGTCTTAAAACAAAAGCAAAGCAGCTTTTCACAGTGCATGTCAACTGCATCTGCAGCAACAAAACTAGCATTAAACTGGAAATACAGTAAAGGTAATTGATTCATATGATGACAATTTCAGAAAATAATAAGAATTTATGCGCAGACAGAGAAGTTCACTGCATCTTTGAAACTGCATAATTTTGTAGCAATTTGCTATTAACCTTCTTTAATTTGTGGTTACACCATTAACTTCCACTTCATCAGAAGTGCACATATCAGCATCTTCCTCTCCATCTGAAAATATTGGCAGTGAATACAGATCTTTTCACTCACCAGGTTCCCATCATTTAACACTGGTATGTTCAAATAAAAAGTGACACCACCACCTGCTAAACAGTGGGAATGAATGATGTTTTCAGCCATGCTAGCTGAAAGCTAGCTAGTCAGGAAGAGGAGCAACACAATTTACCTGTAAAAATCCCATCATCCAGAGCCATTTTATGAATCAGGGTGAGGCTCTTTGAAAGTAACAAGAATCCAGCAAACCTGGGGACTTAAATACATTTCATTTACTGTACTTGTTAGAAGGCCAGCTCTACTGACAAGAAATCAGCTTCAACTGCAGACAATGAAGGGCTTTCTTACTGCACGTGCATGATTTTTCACGCTGCTACCCAGCTAGACTCTACAGTAGCAACAGTTTCAGAGGCTCCACTAAAACAATAAATCAAAATAAAGAGAATAAAACATTCAGTGATACAGGCACATAGCATAGAAGTTTTAAAAGCATTTAGTAGCAGTAAATTTCTGATGCTGCTAAAACCAAAGGTGAAATCACTGACAGATGAAACAGTAAAGCTAGATTCCTCTTGACTCCTTAGAAAAAACACGCTATTATCCCCGCACTTAAGGGGCTAAATATACCCTAAATTCTAAGTAGCCAAAAAACATTTTCCTAGATAATTTATATAAAACTTTACTTTGTACAATTACTTTTTTCACCAGGAAAGATTTTTCTCATTGTTGAATTATTTTTGTACATAAGCATTTTCAGAACTGAATTCTTAAGCCTAGGATAGGAAGAATAATGCAGCCAGACAACCTTATATTAATTATTTGACTTTAATATGCAGAGACAGTACTAACCAAGTATTAACATCCATATTTAATGATTCTGATTAAACTATGGAATCAAGGTCATTGTATCAATCTAAAATTGACAATTAGTTTTTCAGAGTTCACAAAAAACCCTGGCATGCCATTAAGAGTGGCATGAAAGCAGGAACTTTCTTCATGAAAACAATTTTCAAAAGCCAACATTTTCTTACTTATATTCAAAATGGTTCATAAATCTGTCCTTGATTTGTCAAGCGTTCAAAGATCAATTATGTTTCATGTTTTGGTAAATTTTCACATTTCTACAGGGAAGAAACTCTTCAGTGAAGATGCATTCCATTTTTGTAAACATGGCAAAAACCCACTATTTTGTTTTAGTGTGTGATCGCATTCTACAACAATTTATCTTTATCATCCAGAAATGCTTGACAGTGCAGGACACCATTAATCCTGATTTCAAACTGGCAGACAATTTCACACATACAGTGAGCTTCAGCAAACAAAGAATATCTCATTAGTACCAATTTTACGGTGGATGTTATCGCTTCTTTTAATTACCTTAATTTTATTAATAGCTGAAATTAACTGTCCGTTTAGAGCTCTGCTTCTGAGGTTTTAAAAAATTATTTTTAAATGGTTAATTTACTTAAATATAGTAATCTGTTACTAAATACCTGACTTTCTGTAAATGACTGGCTGCCCTACCCTTTGCCTACATTAAAATTTGTACATATATACATCCACAAATATCTCCTTGTTTTTACCACTGTAAAGAAAAAGATCTTATTTCACACACTTCTTATAACTGACATATATTTTTTCTTTCCAGTATATCACATCCTGTGCTAGGCAGCTCAGAATTTAGGGGAAGCTGTAAAGAGGAACTGAACTTTGCTGCTGGAATCTGTATTTAATGTTGTATCTGAATACCCTATAAATAGAAATAGCCAAAAATCTACCTCAGAAGGAAAGCATTTGTTAAAAGTTGAGGTGAGACAGGAATGGGAAGACTGACTATTCTGTAGCAGCCAAGGCTCTTCCCAAGTCATTTCAGGGCAGCATCAACCACACAAAAGAGGCCCCAGCAGGATGTAGCCCCAGCTACCAGTTTCTTTCTGTCCGTGCACCCTTGTTATTAAAGAAATACAAGGACAAACACATCACATTGTTCTGCTGCAAAATGTTCCAAAGCTTCATCACTCAGACCGCTAGAAAGTTAAGCACTGTTATGAACACCTCACACTGCCTATTTTTTACGTATTTGTGCACGTTATTCACATTTATTTTAACATACAGGCTTTTTTAGCTGATCTTTCATTGATCAAAGTTCTCCTTTTCAGATTAAGTTGGGTGAACAAAGCTATTCCTTCTTTTGAGGCAAACAGGCTTAAAAAGGACAAACAAACATGTAATGAGGGAACTGATGTTTAGCCCATTACTTCCAACTGGTCCCTATAAGCAAAAAAATTTACCTCTGTCTTACCTGGGCTGTACTTTAGCCACCTTGCTACCACTCAAACCATAATCTTAAGTGACACCTAGCCAATCAGCAGCTTATGTGAAATGAAACAACCTCACAGAGATGGATATCATCCATAAGACAAAATTATTAAAAAAAAACAAAAACAAACAAACAAAAAAAAACCACGCCATCCAATTACCTCCCGGAAAAACCTCCCGGAGTCCCAGAGCCTTCAGAAGGATATGAGCAGGAGGCTGGGCAGAACGGGTCTCTGTGCTGCCTGTTTGATCTCCTCCACCATAAGCAAACCCTCAGATCATTACAACCACCACAGCACATGCTGCCCTCCACATCTTCTCCACGTCCCTCAAGCACAATGACACCTACTCCTGTCCTGACCTGAAGCAGGGTCAGTTTAACCTTGCCATCAGCATTCTCAGAGGCAGATGATGTACCTAAAATTATCACGACCGGGGCACAAACGATGGTGCTGCCAAAATGATAGAAAGATGAGGAGATCTCAGTATCATACCATGAACAGAAACACAGCCAAGAAATCAAGTTTTTAAAACCTCAAGGGTTTCTGTAACTGCCTTGAATTGAAAATGTTCACAAGAAACTGAATTTTTTTCTGGTTCTTAACTGAAATATTGTTATGGCATTTTCACCTGTGACTAATGACACAGAGTCCAAACAAGTGTCTGTATTCCAGTTTGTGAACAGGATGTTCCCAGGAACAAAAAAGCGAAGCTGTTTCTTTGTTTGTCCCCAGCTGCTAATCAGAACATCTAATCCTCAAATTTGCTGCCTGCTTAGAGGGTATATTTCAGCAAGAAAAGAAATTTCTTCATTTGCTTCCTCTATTTCATTGCTTCAACAGTGATTACAAGTGCAGTAAAGCATAGGATCCTGTTTACAGGAACACCTCTCTGCCAAATCATAGCAACATTTTCTAACATAATACTGGATAATACTAGTTTTCCAGAAGTGGAAATCAGCAAATAGTAGCTGTGTTTCTTTTTCATCATAAATCCTTTATGTATATATCTACGTTATTTAGCAGGACTGATTTAACTTTTCCGCCAATTTATATATTACATGTGAGTGGAAAGAGCAAATTAGAAATGCAAAGAATCCATATGTTAGTCTTACTATTAGCTTTATCTACACTGTTGCAGATTCCCTTCTGGCTCCTAATTGATTTCATAATTTGCTTGGATGTACAAGAAAGTGACTCTATAATGAGCTCCTGTGGGTCTATATTTCCATACAGTCTATCTGAAGTGCAAAGAACTGAGCTAAAGATATTTCAGAGAACTCATGTAATGTAACATGCAAAACAGCGTTTAAAATTAATTGGCACAGTAAAAGTAAAAATTCTGTGCATCTTCATCTATGATTCAACACTCTACAATGGTTTAAAGGTAAAGCCACCTGGAGCTTGTAACGTGCTTGAGTAGGATCACACTTCACTCTGTGAAGTGTTGTGTCTCAGTCAGTAAATCTCAACTGCAACTTAAACATATTTCTAGACTCCTAGGGCCAACAGTGAAACTGTTCTTTTAGCAGCTTTCCCATCATCTTCTTTCCTCTCATAAAAGGAAACAGAACTGCAGAATTGTTGGCAGTGGAGGCCAGATCTCTGGCAGCATTATAATAACAAGCAGTCTGCTGCTCTCCTCCAACATAAGGGACAGCAGACATCTTGGGAGATGCAAAGACAGCAACCTAAAAGAAAGCATGGCAAAATATTAGGGAAAGGTCATACAATGTCATTTCAGATTATTATCACATTGAAGTCATAACACAGTCCATTTCCTCTAAATTACCTCTGCCACAACCTCACCTCTGTGGTCATTACAAAAGCTTAGTATTTTCTGCATGAAAAACTGTTTCCTCCCATCTGTTCCAAATTTGTTTCTCATTAATTTCCATTTGTGCTTAGTTGTCGTATTTAAATCGGGCCATTATTATAGATTAAGATGGCATGGATTCAGCAAATAGTGGGGCACAAAGGACCTGCCCTCTCTATATTAGTTTCAAAGGTCTCCTTGACCATACTCTTCCATGAATGCTCACCATGTTGTAGCAGACACAAACTTGAATTTTCTCAGTATCAAAACCCAGAGCTTCATCATATCTGAATTTCAGCAATGTTTTCCTTTGGTAATAGTCCAAATTGGGAATCCAGAGCTGCATTTCAGATTTCATCTGTAAATCTCAGGCAGATTACACTAACTGTCTTGTCTGGCCTTAAAATCTGTCATCTGAAGTAGAGATATACATCTTTTCACATATATATCAAATCATTCCATACAAAAATAAATTAACCAAACACAAACCTGGATCTCCTCGGGGCACAGAAAAATTTTACTCATTTACTGGATTTAATTTCCAGCAGATACAGTAAGTATACATTGCTCTTCCTGACTACAGCTGCATTCCTTAAATTTCAACTTGTACCCATTTGATTCATCATTTCAAATCTTAATTTCTTGTTCATTCAAAATCAAGTTTTCTTTACCATCCCATCACTGTGTCTCTTGCATTGACCCAGGAAAGATGGTATCAATAACAGGAAAGAAAGTATCAATAGTTATCACTAAAAATATTCTTAAGGATAATGTAGGTTAACTAGTGCTTATTGATCATCTTACTGCAATATCATTTGAACTAGATATCTCAAATTTATAAACATTATAAATTGAGCTTTTTAACTACAGCACTTACCAGAGGTAGGTCATTATCACTAACCCAGTGTTAATGCTCAGGAAATATGATGAAAAAAGGTCACAGCTTTTAAGTATGCAACTCATTTTCATAAACTGAATATAATATAAATACCTTTCTTAATGTGTCCGTGTGTACGGTCTAATTCTCAAGATTCTTTTCCTACAGTTATTAAACCAAAAAGGGAGAATAATTGTGTTCTTCAACATACACCGCTAGAGAATGTGGTCCTAATAAAAGAATTAACCAATTTATTTTTTTTCATGTTGTAGAAACAGAATAAGGATATTATTAATCTGGTAGTAATAGGATGGATTCATCATGCTGAAAAGATGTAGGAACATTATTGAATTTTTAATTCATATAAATACATAGAATTCTTAGTCATTACAGTAGAACATCAGTGAATCACTATACTGAGTAGTAATTGCCAAATGGAAATGTTAATTGCAAATCAAAACTCCATAAATGTCAAATTGTACTGTTAATTTCACACTATTAAATTGATACATAAGTGTACCCATTTTTATAGACAGGCCAAAGATGGCACTCAGAATCACATATGTTTATTTCATGGTCTTGTATCTGATCAATCATGAATAAATCTCAAATACATCAAAGTGCAGACAAGATCTTTCTCTTAGCAGCATTTTCTTTTTAAACAAGAAAAAGAAAAACTTGAGGGCCTGCAAATTAGGGGAGAAGGGACCAGTAAATACATAAAGATACATCTTAAAGGCCAGAAGATAAGAGCACTATCTGAAGTCAGGATGATTACGAGCTCCAGAAAAAATAAAAAATACTTTGGTGTGATAAGTAAAAAAACAAAAAAAGTGGAGCAACTATACAGGTGGAGGAATGTAAGCTAACTAAACATTTTGGTCCAGTTTTCAGGTGTGATGAGTTTTACCCCACATTAGGTGAAAGCAAACCTGGAGAAGTTTTATGTGATGAAGGTAAAACAGGGGAACCAATTGATTCACATCTCTGCATCAAACTGCAAATCCACTCGCAAAGATTTTTCCCATAGTTGTCAATAAGATTGCTTATCTAGAGACAGCAAACGTGACGCTAACAACAAAGAAAGGAAAATAAAACACAGAAAATTAACTAGACCTGACTGTTATAAAAAAATTCCTTGTGAAGTACCACAGAGCAAACTATTTACCTGGAGAAGCCAGCTCAGCAAAAGAATTGTGAGCAGGCAAGGAACTAAGCGAAGGAGAAAATACACTATGGTGCAGTGTGGTGTGGTGTTGTGAGAGAAGCCTTATAGTCCAAAAGAAATCAGGCTGCAAGGAAACAGGTGACTTATAAGAACCGGGTAAAGAAAAGGATGAAGAAAGCAAGGGCATACTGATGAAGTTTGCTGAAGTCACAGAGCATTTTCAACACAGAGGAGGACTGTAATATTATATAAAAAGCACTGGACAGTGGAACTGTGCCACTCTGTGCAAATCCCACTGTGCAAACCCAGAAGAGAAACTTGTGTTCCAGGAAACGGGTTCATCAGTGGGCAGCTGCAGAGGGAGAACAAAGAGCTGTATAACCACTGAATGATTATGAACCACAACGTGAAGCAGAAGTGAAAAAATATACGCAATCCTAAGACGTACCATTCATGGATTTCCTTCAGGAAGGATGAAAATGTATATGCATAAATACTACAATTTATTTCCCTCAGGAAATGTTGGTACTTCTGCACAGAACTACAGTGAGACGGCACTAAGACAGGCTACTGAGGCCCAGTTTGCTCATACTTCATGAAATGTGCTTTTAACTGGGACACACACAGAGAACATCTATGGCCACCAGAGGAACAAAAACGTCTCTCTCACCAGAAGAAAGAAACAGAGATAGGTCGAGTAATCTAGCAAAATGGAAGCTGAATGAGACCACAGTTCTTACTCTAAGATATCAATGTAGATCAAAACAAGGGAGGTAAAAAGGTGTTTATGGGTAATATTCACTCAGGAGAAAAGGATGCAACTTAGCCACCTAAGTAAAAACAATCTTGTCCAGACTTCCACTAATAATGAGTGCAACAATCAAACCAACTTTGGACGACATTTGATAAATTTATGAGCAAGACTTTGTGATTCTGCTGTCATCAAAAGTGGGGAGTGGACTTGATCCAGAACTATTGTTTTTCTGTGTTCTGTCCCATGTTCATGTGGAACAATTTAAGCTTTTTACATAAAGTGTGGCTGAAGTCTTGTGCAATCTCATTTCTATAAGTAATATTCCTTGGTCTATGACAGTTCAAAGGAGCAATAGCAAGAATTCAGAGAGGGGACACTGACCAACATTACTGTTTGCAGACTCCTTTCTTTAGGACAGACTCGAGAGTTTTAACACTCTGAAGTAGAAGACAGGACAGAAGGAGAAAAGGGAGAAAATGTAGCATTATATAAAATGAATGGGGTTGGTAAGGAAGAAGTGAAAATGGAACAGGGAAGAATATAGAAAGAAAAGAAAGGAGCTTCAAAATACAGAGGTCTAGAAAAGAGTTTTTAATTTGTTGAGAGGCTGAAGGACCTCAGCTGTTAGAGGAAAGAAAGATCTTTACAGTAATCATGGCAACAAGCTTCATCTACATTCTCTCAAAACACACGGGCTGCATAAAAAACCAAGGTTGCAAATATGTCTAAAATAAATATTTTGCCAGCAGTTTCACCTCTCAGGAATGACCTATAATTCAGATTCTTCTAAGTCACACAGGTGTAAAGAGTAACAATATCTCAGTTCTCATTGAGCATACTTCTTTAAGAATATTTATGCTGACTGATAATTATGTACAGCAAGAATTATGTACAGCGAGTGAGACCAGTCACTCATGTACTACCCTTAGACGCAGTTTGTTTATTGCAGATCAACAGCATATTAAATAGTTTTATATTGCTTTGTATGTAATTCTCAATATGAAGCAAAATTCACCTTCAAAATGCCTAAAGACTTGACTTCAAAAAGTAATCTCACAAATTCATAGGAAGCTGCAGAACAATGAAGTCACAGAAAACCCATGTAGACTTTGTCCATTCTTCTGACCGAGAGCTATTTTACATGTCTTCATATTCATGGTTTTCCAAGAAGCTACCTCTTTATCACAGGCTACTCATGTAAAAGTACGCAGGCAGACAACTCATCTCTGCACTGGTGGATATTTCCTAACTGATTCAGTGTCATTGGTACGGATTCAAGACATTAGCCCTATGTCCAGCCCCATGGATACTGCAATGCCCTGGCTTAGATGGACCAAAGACACCTTGATACCAACACACACAACACAGAAATAAGGTACAGGTTTTTTAGCCATGAATTAAATTAAAAGCCATCCCAGTCACGGCTCTGTCATCTTTTAAGGCAGCTGGGAACATAGCCAACTTGCACATTTTGGTTATATCTGATAACTAAATAGCTTCAGCAGTCCAAAAATTTCTCTCTGTTATGTTCACCACACTGGCCAGCTTGCCTTATCCAGGCACTTGTAAAGGCAAACTGACTGCCATCTGTGTAGAGCCAAAAATAATTTGTCAGGATCCATTATGTGCAAAATCAGCAGAGCTGCATTACAATCAGTTTCTCAGTTTTGTTTGTTCATTTTGGCTTGGAAACAGCTCTGGTACATAAAAGATATGTATTCATACCACTTTAAAGATCTACAGAGGGCTTGCAGTGACAGATACTCAAGCTTCAAGAGAATGAAACTTACACACACAAAGAAAGTGTCAGAGCCTGAAATGTCTTCTCAAATACAGAGGGGAAATATTCACATACCACAATGACGATGCAGCAAAAGAGCACTAGCTTGGCACAGGACGGAGTCAGAGGCTGTTCTGGGTACAACAGGGTCCCTACTCATGTGGTTCAAGGCTTTGGCCATTTTCCTCAGCATAAACAAGACAGATCTTACAGCCCCCTCAGGAGCACTCTGGCAGCCAGGGTTCATCCAAGCATAAAGCTGCCCTTGTCCAGAACTCAGCTGACCCCTCTTCACTTACACATATCTAACCATAAACATACATCGGGGGTGTGCTCATATATCTGTAACAGCAAACAGCTAGATTATCAGAACAGCAGTGCAGCTGCATTTGAAAATCTCCCATGAATATTTAGCAGTTGACCAGTTTAAGAGCTGCCATGTAGTGGTCACCAGAAAATTAGCTGTGGCAAAACACTGCTCAATAACTGCCTGAAACACAGTAGTTTTCTATTATGGTTGTAAAACTGTTTCAAGTCTAAAATTCAGGAAGACACAGGAGAGTTCAGTTTCAGTCCTGCCCAGAGAAATGAAAGGCATTAATTGACATTGCTGTTAACTATAATAAAAATATTTAACCTTCCTTTATTCCCTTTTTATCAGCTAATATTTTTGCCATGGCAGCAAACAAAATTTCTTCCAATTCCCTCTTTTAAAGAAAGATGATATCCATATCCACATTACTGGTTCTCTGCAAATGGCAGATAGATTTTCCAGGTATTTAGTATAACAAAGATCTAGCTTATTCAGTTTTGTGACTTAAAAAGCATAGCTGTCCAACAGTTATCCTCACATATATATGCTTACACCTGTTGTGAAATCAGTTCCTCTGAGTAGAGTGCTGCGGCCTGAAGGGATAATCACATTCAACCCAAGCCAGAAAAAGAAAAGGAAAGTCACTTTCATGAGGTTATCTGCATCTATCTTTGTTGGCATGAGAAGTACACTGGAATGGAATTCAAACGCTTTTGTGCAGGAGGAAATAGATAACCTGAGACACAGAGGGCTGCCTCGTCAACTGGAAGCATAGTGACAACAGTGACTGTAAAGGTACATGAAATAAAATCACTTTGTCTAAACTACTTTGTTGATGGCTGCAATTGCAGTCGCAAGCACAGCTCGGAACGTGTTAGACCAGTGCAACATTGCTGCAACTACCAAATTCTTCATTAAGGCTCCCTAAATCTACTGGTAAGCAGCACAGAGCCCAGGAGGATTAAAGCCACTTTAAGGAATTTCATTGTGATTGTCTTAACTTCATACACAGACTCTGATAGTCTTCAATAAAGGCTGTAACTGAAGAAATCTGAAGGATGTTATCTTCTACTAAACAGTTCCTCTGCACCATAGCTTATCATCATCAGTACCTCTGACTGCAAAAAAAAGTGCAAAGAAATAACAGAAAAATAAAAACACGGTTAATTTTAAAAACAATTTGGTGTTTTCATACATCTCATTGGATAAATTTTGAAAGCAATGTACAAGTTAGAAAATCCCAATGCTTCTTGGAAACATTTTTCAGCTCCAGTCCCTAAGAAATGCTCCAGCACTACATTCTCAGTCCAAGGATATTTCACCAATTAGAGCTAATTTAGCTACATCATATCTAGACGCAGCATTCAGGACTACAGCTCTCCTAATTAATGGTGACTGTTCAACATAAACAGCACTCAGGCAAATTTCAGCAACATCCACATGGTTGAACATGCATATGTTCTGGTATCACAGTATGGGCTCCTTCTTGAGGCAGGAAACAAAGATGACTAGATTCTGACCTTTCCACACACAAAAAATGTAAATCAGAAATGAGTTTATGGAGTTATCCTGCCCAGAGATCGGCATGATCAACTGGTATCTGTCCACAAGCTCCAAGCTAGATTTAGCTACTAGACTCCAGTCTTTTCAAAATCTCACTGGCAAGACACCACACCATACCTTGCCTATTGCCCAAATCTTTCTCCCACAACTCCTTCATCTCCTACCGTGTTCCCAACAACCCCTACCTAGAAGTCTTTCTTATTGAATGTCTCTTCCTAAGAGGATCCTGCTCTTATCTCACTATCTCTCACTATGAAACAGAAAAAAATCCCAGTTGATTCCTGGTCTATTTCTTAACCAGGAAAGAAATCCATCCCTTTGAATGATCTGAACAAATAATTTATTTTTGCACCCTTACAACAACTGTGAGGAAAAGGGAAAACATAATATTTTCATTTTGAACTTTGCTGGAAACCTCTATCACTGACACTGAATATTGCTATCATTCAGTGGTAAATGATAGGAGAACCCAGCAGTCTAAACCTTTTGACTAGAAATTAAATAATATGCTCCAGTGATTCGTCTCGGAAATAGTGACCTAGTTCTGCTACCTATACTATGGCTGCTCTTTTTCCTTTTAAGGTCGAAATTGCCTTTGCACAAAGATTACTGTGACAGCCAAATGATTCTTTGTCAGCTTTAGAGTCAGGCAGAAAGCCTGAATAAAAAATAGCTCTATTAAATCAAAGAGAATCATAAGCAACTATTTATAGGAATCATTTGCTGCTGACACACTACCCAAAAATTAACTATTCCCCTGGACTTCAAAATGAATGTTCGACTTGCTCAGAGGTGATCACAATGAAATACAAAGGAAATTAAAACAGGGCTACCCAAGAGAGCTGTCATGTCAGCTCTCATTTCCTATTTGCCAATAGGCAGTGCTTTGATTTCGCTTGCACATGGATTTAATTGGTGAAACTGTAAAAAAGTTATAAAAAACTATAGTAGCTATTGTCTATAAAAAAAGAAGCAATCTGGTTTTTTCTATTTTGATCTTTTTATTTTATTTCTAGCATATCATTTTACCCCAAGTTAGGAGTTCTGCACAGTATTAAGGTGGTATTGCTGCTTTGCAATCTGGTATTGAAGAGCAAGTACAAGATTATAAACAGTGCAGTACACTGGCTGCTCCAGAGATTTTACTTTGCTCCAAGTAATAGCTCGAAGTTACAAATGGGATATAGTAAAAACATAATACAACAATTGTACTATCTCCATTTAGCCTATGGTGGTCTAAGAAACAAGAGGACACAGGTTCTTCCTCCCTTCCTGTTCCTCACTGTGGCCCATCTCCTAGGTACACATGGAGATATGCAGTAATTAGCAGTTTACCCTCTGCAAGAATTGGCAGGAACCGCAGGACAATCATTTGCCAGGTCAAAAAAGAAGTTTGCAACGTAGCTAAGAATCAGACTCATGTCACCTGAGCCACAGTTCTATGCCATTAGCAACCACCGTATTTCCTGTTCATAATAAATTGGCCACAAGTTTTTTGAAATACAACTGCTTATTCGTGAATAAGCATTTACACAGAGGTTTTAAAATGTAATATATCAAATGTGTATTTAAAAAAAAAAACACTGAGAAAAACTGGATGGTGTTGCATCTCATTCTCCTATTCCAATGTCTACATTGTTCTGTTACATCTGGAGAAAAAGAATGATGAAGAGTATGCATTTGCAGTGTACAAAACTGCCCCAACCACCTCTCCATGCTCCATGAAGAAAAAGATACTTTTCTTTGTCATCTACACTAAAAAAATCCATAAGAGGACCTTATTATCATGACAGGGAGCTAACTAGATGAAGAAAAATTTACATTTTCAAATGGTACCATATATTCTTCGCTATAAGAATATAGGCTTTGGCCTATTATCACATCAACCTCTTAGACCTCTTCAGAAGACAAACTGAATGAGCTGGTTTTGTAAGTGCAGAAGTGGTACTGTACTGAAATGGTGCTGTGGTTAACTGGCTGCCCATGAGAGAAATTTTCTTTAGCCCTGGGAATAATATTTGATACTTAAAATAGGAATACAATTATCATTATTACTTCAATTCCAAAGGCTTTATAATTGTTGACCCTCAGACAAAGAGCTCTTCTTCTCTGGTGGATAATATATTTCGCTTACAATTTTCTGATAGTGCTAAGTGATGGGTAGCTCCATTTCCTGGACCCTGTTTTCTTCTAATAAACAAATTCTTATTATCAAAATACTAATTGGCCATTTTGCGATTATCTAAGCTCCAGAGACGATCCACAAATCCAGCACTGCTAAGAAAGCCTCTACCATTCTTTACAAAAACTGATTACCCAAAAGTTTCAATTACTCCTCAGCCCCTCAGCCACACGTGGCTAACTGTCATCCACCTACATGGTAAGTGCAAATATCTGGTCATGCATGCAGGAATGACTGATAAATGTATAACCAACAGCACACTTACCTACCCCGGTCCTTCTTTCTTCTACATGCTTTAAGTTAATACTTGCAAAGCAGTTTGAGAAAATATCTCAAGGATGAAAGAGGCAAGAAGCCACATACTGAAGTAAAAAGTTGTTTTATTTACTTCCATATATTGGTCTTCCAGAGCAGTAATATATTTTGCTGAGAGTGAGAAATCTGAAGTTTGCTCTGTAAACAAGGACAGACAGACAATTTGTTAAGAAGTCAAATTCTCCTTCTGCATTCTCCATCTTCCAAATTCATCAATACCAACAAATGGTATATTCTTAATGAGAAATTGCTTGTGACAAAGCAGAGAGAATGAGAAAATGCATAGCCATTCCAACAGCAACAGCATGAGTGCTTCTGTCATGAACACTGACATCAATGGCAACAAAGCAGAAGCTGTCTGCTCTGCACAGTTAGAAAAATAATAAAGCAAGTGTATCCTAGCAAAGGTGCCACCGAAGACAGCACTAAGGAAGTATATATGAGCATAAATATCTGATGACTACCAGGTCTATTTGGTGTTCCTATCTTTTCATTCTGCTAAGTGGAAAAATAAAACTGAAAATAAGCAAATGTAACGTCTCTGAGACTGACCATTCATTCAGGGGCAAAACTACAATTTTGTACGTAATTAATTCATTTTTAAATTGCTGTGGTCAGCATTACAAATACAGCAATAAACACTGGACAAGTAGATCTTCTCCTCTGTATTAATTTCCTGCTATGCCAGTGAGGAAGTATGAAGTTTCTGCATGAAACCTTTAGTTCCATAGTCAGGATCCCCACACCAGGGCATCTTTATCACCCAATGTCGTATTAACATACATGTAAAAGAGAGTTAAATGCCTCTTCAGCCCAATGTATTCAGATCTGTGGTAGTTCATTAAAACTAAAGAAACTGAGCAGTTCAGATAAGCTACTCCAAAAGATGGATCTTTAAATTATGTAAAACTGGTTGGAGGAGGGCACCCAAATCCAGGCTGGTACTGCTGGTTCAGTTCCCAGCTGGCACTAGGAGGTGGAAATTTCACAAACAAGCATTTTGGCAGAAAATTTAGCCAAGTACAGCTCACTGAACCTTTTCCAGCCTCAGAGTGCTATGATAAATTGAAAGGACCATGATGTTCTGTTTAGTCATATTAGATCAACCAATTTGCCATACTCCCAGCTGATGTGCCAAGTCTCACGTTAAGGTTAAATACCTGTGAAGAGGAAGCTCCCATGTAGCTCTTGTGTTGGCTCGGTATTCAAACCATTGCTTCTTCCAAATTCAGAGAAATCACAGAAAAATGAGCTAGCTTGGACTGCAAGGAAACAACTCCTTTATTTTAAGCATGATCTCATAAAGCAGGTAGATTTTAGCTAATCCATTCTTAAAAGACTCTTGAGATGATAATTCCATAATGTCATAATGGAACTGCATCTGGAACTGATATCCAACCATAAACTCCATCAGAGTAAATCGAGAGTCAGCAAGGCAAAGCCATAGCTGATTTCAGGCAGTGCTGGCAATAGTCCTGCTTGGAGCAGAGGGTAGGATTGGTGACCTGTTAGAAGTCCCTTCCAACCTATGTTTTTATGGGTGCTTTATTCAGTGATTAAAGGCAATCAGCAGTTCGGAGAATGGGATCTAAGCATAGGCAATTCTTAACTACAAATTCACCAATACTTGGGAAGAGTAAAACAATCTGCCATTTTAGCTAGCACATCTGATCTGCACTAAGAAACATTGTTCACAAATTCCCTATATTTATTGTAATTACTTTATTTTAAAAATAAAAAATATAATTTTAAAAAATTCTTACCTAGATTTTCTTCTTGCATATTCCTGTCAAGACCTATTTTAATTAAAATAAGGACTCAGTAAGAATAGCTAAACCAGAATTTTAGAAGATTCATTAAGTAATTTCTGATATGCAAAGTATACGAAACAGAGAATAGTTTACCAAAATATACTTTTAAATCAGTATTATATCAATGTGTACAGATACTCAGTAGGTCAAATACTGAGTATCTGTACATATTGATTGACTCTAGCTGCTGCGTAGGAACCCAGCCTAATTTCTGATGCCTGTAGCACAGGTTTCTGCTTTTGAGTTATTGTTCTAGAACCTCTTCATAGTGCAGTGGAGACAACTAGCTGTTTCTTGTCAGAACAAGACTTATCTGACCCTTGTGTTTTGCACCAGGAGGTGCTGGTCCATTATGATTCCAGTAAGAAAGACACTCAGACTTTGTAAAATTTCATTTAAAATGCCATTTATTAGAGCTACCACTATAAAGAAAGACAGAATATCGTAGAATATAATCTTTCTTCCCTTTGGTTGCTGAGAACCCCAAGGGGTGCAGCAACTCCAACCACAGAGTCCCTCAATACACAGGACACTGTGCAGACCCTGTCCATAAAACAGATCCCTCCCCATCTGCGTCATTCAAGCTATTACAGGATTTTCTTACAAGGAAACAACTCTATTCATCATTCCAACTGTCAGGCAGGAAGGATGCTCATACCAGCGCTGGTGATGTACAGCAGCCTTCTGGTCAGGTTCTCCACACCCTGTTAGGCCTTTGCCTTACCATTAGATGAGTCAGACCCTTGAAATACACTTTTTCCTCTCCGGTGAACATAAAGGCAAATTAGACAAGTACACGAGTAGGTCAGGTGGAAACTTCTACACTGTAGAAACCTGTAGTTTTGCAGATGACAGCTGAGCCCTTGCATTCTCATTGCTGACAAACAAATGATTGGACTGAAGTAGTTGGAAAAGAAAAAGTGAGCTATGTCTTACTTGATTGAAATGATATCAACAGGCTACAATCCTTGTATGCATTAAGTTACCATCGTTGCAAGTCCAACACTAGATATTGAAATTATCGCAGAAGTTTGAAAATACACTGCAATTAAACAAAAGCGTTAAAAAAAAGAAATCCAAACCCCCCAACTTTTGTTACCCACTAAACTTAAGACATCAGCTTAAACAAAATTAGTAAACTTTATTTGTGGTCCAAGGCTGTTACAGGCAGCCATCAGGATCTCAGTCTCCTGTTGTGATTGCAAAAGTTCCTAGAAAGACAAGCAGGTGCCTGGAATAAAAAATAACACAACAGAGAGAGAAAACCTACTCAGTGCCACAACTTGGTGGCTTTTCCAACATAGCTGAGAAATGTATCTGCAAAAAATGTGGATTCTTATAATGGCAGCACAGGTCAGATGTAATAGCTGAAATGACAGTTTCTTTCATTTGCCCCAGTTGCTTTCAATGCATTTGTAGCTCAGTTTTTTTCCTTTGGCAGACCCTTCAGAGCTGACCACAGCTGGAGCTCGAGGCTTTTTCTCTCTCCTAACACTAACCTAGGCCTACCGTGAATCCTGCCCCATCCCTAGATGTGAGCCAGGCCTTGGCACAAGGTCTCCAGCTGTAGCCAGGATAGAAAGGTTCTCAGGGGACGATTAAGCCCACTTCTTTCTTTGGCAAACCCTTTGCAGCCTTGTTCCAATTCAAACTCTAAACAGTCTTTCTCCTAACACTCACCTAAACTTTTCTCAAAACTGCTCATTGTGAATAGTCACTGTACAAAGGGAACAAGGAAATGTTGGTGGGAAGGGACCTCTAGAGGTGACCTAGTCTTTAATCTAAATCTTTCCAATTTGTGGCTTTTGCCTGCATTTTATATCTCTGCAGTCACTGTAATTTAGCACTTGACAGATTATTAACAATATTTATGATTTTTTCCACAGGGGAATGATTGGTGCTTGGGACTCTCCTACAGTGTGCCACAGTCTAAATCCTTTAATCCTAAATTAAGCACTTTTGTTTTGACCTCTGTAACAGCATAGACTAGAACTAATTATATTTTCTTTAATCAATATTTCTTTTTTTCCCTGTTGTGACTTGAATGCAGCACAAAGACCGATAAGCACACGTTCCATGCAGGTCATAGAGCAAGAAGTATTGATCAAAAGCAAGACAGTTATTTCTGCTTTGCATACATTGTACAATGAAAGCAAAAGTGGCCTGATTCACTTAAGGTAAGCAAACCCAGAGATTTCCTGACAGTGCTTTCACAAGGGACTCCCCAAAACCTCATCCTTCTCCCTGTGATCATAGCACAGTGCATTTGCTTCCACACACACACACAAAAAAAAAAAGAGAACCTATCATAACACCATCAAATATTTTAATTATTTAAGCAAAATTGTCTCCCCACTTTTTGGAAGTATATCCAAAGAGAAAAGCAATACCACAATAAACAATCCTGAGCAGAATCATTCGTAAATGTGATCCTGACAAACATAATCAGTACATTACTGGATAGGCAGAGTTTGTTTGAAACGGGAGATGAAGAACTGTAACACAGAAGTGTGTATACAGGATGACTATGCATTTTTCTAGAAGGAAGTGAAATCTTCTAGGACAGAGAAACTGACACCTATTTCACCTTCACATTATTGCTGAATTGCAGTCAGAACTACATCGACACCTTAGATCAAAGTAGTACATGACTTATACAGTGGTCACACAGGTCAACACCTCTTCCAGAAATATCATAACGACACCTTACAGTCTAGGTGTCCCAAATCCACTACAGCATTTACAGTTTATAACTCCTCTGTAGGAGCAAACCTCACTGGCATCGTCAGGGAAATGAATATTCCACTCTACATGAAAGACCTATATTCCAAACTTTTGAAACACCTTGAAAGCTCAACTTACTAGTATCAGTCTAGTCATTTTGGCTAATGTGTGATCTTGCAAACATACAGTCTCACAAAACCTGCATACAACATTGATATAAGTCAGCAAAAAATTAAGTTAAGCAGTTTTTAAACTAATTAACTTAGATGTCACATCATTCTTCAGTTACTAAGAGGCAGAGAAAGCATGATGTAAAATACTGCACTACAACCTCAGGCAGCTCTTTAGCATTCTCACAGGATTGTCCTACCTCAACCAGTTTTCTAGTTAAAGAAAACTCAATCAAATTTGTAATAGTGCTGAAAATAACAGAACACTCATCAACATGGATGTGTGTATCACTCTTCAGTTAACTTAGTTTTACAGAAACAAGAAAATACGCAGATTACTACAATAATATATACCCAAACTTACTTAAGGTAGGTGGATATTTATAAATCCAATTCAAAAATTTACTTCTCACCAAACATAGTAAGTAAATGCAAGCAGAAAAAAGTTGATGGTTTTTAGGCTTACATGTAAGCCTTTCAAAGGCTTACATTTAGATTCATTAACATTTTTAAATTATTATTAAAGTTTCTTGAAAGACAATGGGAAAGATGCATACAGTTCCCTTTTGTTGGAGCAACAGGAAATACTCAGACTCGTGATGCTCCGGTAGCTTCCTCAAGTTTACACTGTCACTCATTACGCCTCATAACAGTAAAATCACAGTGATAGAACCACAGAGAAAAGAAGCTGAAAAGGACATTGTGGGTCTCCTCCTTCCCACACATCAAGACAAGGTCAGCTACCTGTGTCCAGTTTGGAGAAATCTTCCTCAAGCAGTTCTTAAAAAGGCTCCTGATGATGATAGTATCAACTCCCATCAGCTCCCGCAGCAATCTTCTGTAGTGCTCCATTATCCATATTGCCAGAAAGTGTTTCCTAATGGCTAATTTTAAGCTTTATTTTTTTTGACATAACTTCTAAGCTCATTTTTTTTTCCTACTCATCACAGTCACGGAGAACAGATTATTTCCCTCCTCTCTACAACAAAGTTTTATGTATTTGAAAACAGCCATCTAATGCCATTCTTATAGTGTCCCTGTGTACAAAATTACATATTTTCTAATACCCTTCTTCTCTGTAGGTATATGAATTCTAACCAGAAATAAAGGACAGTTTCCACCACCTTGCTGGCTACCAACTAACACCAACTTGGGTAACTATAAACTCATTGTAGTAGAAAATCTTACAACTTTGTATATATATTTCACAACAACTGACTTACCAAAATAAGGGCGGAAGGAGATTCAAGAGGTCGTCTAATTCCCCCTTTCCCCAGGAGGCCATACTTGGTTAAAATTTAATCAGTGTTCTTATTATTTCTCTGTAAAACAGAGTGGGAGTTACTTAGTCCAACATACTTTCCATATAGCAGGTACTTATATTGTCTACTATCAGAATCAGAACTTTTATCATTACCGAAAGTGCCACACAGATAAAAGTCTTTACAATGAACAAGTTCAACGGCTTCAACAGAATCCAAGTGCAAGGCTGCATATTCTTGAGTGCCATCTACTGGCACTTAAGCTATTTAGACACTGTCTTAGAGCTAACTGAGCTGGTCCGAGGACAACTTCACTGAACAAATAACAACAGAGGTTGCTTTCCCTGTTGACCCCAGTGATAGGGGTTTAATTTCCTGTAATCAGTCAGTATCAAAGGGTCTTCGGGGCAATAAGTGTGTGAGTTCCCACAAACTGGAGACTACACCCATATAAAAAAAAAAAAAAAGCATATCTAATGTGTTTCTGTCTCAATTCTGATGAAATCAACAGAGAAAGATGCGTAGTTTCACCACATGACAATATGATTCCAGTTAATTTTAACACAGATTTATTACTATACCATAAAATTTACAAATTGTACAGAATCCTAGAGGCCCTGCACAACACGGTTTTGTCGACATGCCTCCTTATACCTCTCTGCACAGGGCATAACAAACAAAATTTAATATTGCCTTAGAACCATAGTTCTAATACTTAGAAGCAAGTATTCTAAATTTTAACAGCACATTCAACCAACATATAGCACATCAGCCCTTAGTCCTTTATTCCTTAACTCTTTTCTGTTCACTAGGAAGAACTGTTGTTAACAGGCTACCTTGCTGCTTTAAGACTCCAGCCTGGGCAGCCCAGTTGGGGCAAGTGAAGGCAGCTTTTGGTGCAAGACTGAAGTGCTAACGCATCTTTGGACCCATATCAAGACGCTTAGTTAGTCACTTTGCTTCTGCACCCACAGGGTTAACAAGGACCCTAAAAACACATAAGCTGAAAAGAAAAATGCTAGCCTGTATTATAGGACACAGTGATGGCAAAAAGAAATTGTTTTCTTTTTTATGGGTCTCAAAACAAAAGTGTTTTAACCTTGACCATATAAGCCTGTAAGATTATCCTAATATCTTCTTCTCAGTAACATCAAAGAGAGTGCTAGCTCCTTTCCTTGCCGCACTGTGCAGAGAGAAAAATCACACGGGGGTTTTACACTGCAGATGGCAAACATTACTATACCATAAACAAGGAACAAGAAACACTATTTGACCAAGCCGCAATTAAATCTGAATCTAAACTATTAATAATTAATTTCCCTAACAGCAATTAAGACATGATGCAAGTCATTCACGACATGACTCTGACAGGTAAACCACCCCACCCGCCCCTCCCAGCACCCACCTCTGGCCCAGCGTCACAGAGCCTGGAGCACTACGGCTGCATCTGCAGGCTGGGTTTTGGCTTGGGGCAGGGGTGCAGTTTCAAAGCAAATCCCCCGCTGCCTCCAAATGCCAGGCCAGACCACAAAGCAGTCTTGGCTTCCTCCCAAGGGAAGCAAAACCAGAATTTCCACTTGATGGGTACACCAAATGGGCTCCAATCCCGTGTCAGGAGCTTGAAGGTTTCCAGCGCTTCACCCTTCTCCTAAGCAGTGCCACTCGCTGTATGCCTCATTTCCCCTAGGAAATCACTCGGGTACAGGCCTACAAGGTTTTCTGTGGAGACATCAGGCGCACGCCAACAATCAAGAAGGGTCAAAGACACAAACTACCTGGGATGACATGGTCAAAAAAACCTTGCCTGCACAAAGCTGACGGTGGACAAGTGTGACCAAGGAGGTGACAGGTGAGCAAGAAGAGTCTCACTAGCTACAAAGTCATCTATGGTTGGTGGACAAAAGGGGAAGGATGACTCAGAGAAATACTGGAAATCCATCCCTTTTCCATTACACTTACCACACTGCCAAATGGCATTCACAGGTAACCACTTCTCCCCCACCCCATTTGATGTGTTTTTAGATGCTCAGCATGCCCCTCCACCACATGCAGGAAGAGACAGATGACCTCCTGTAAAAGTGCCACTCAGGAACACAAACCATTAACAGAGGTCTGAGCATGCAGATGTTGAAGGTGTTTCTCCCTGTTGGTTCAGCACATGTGGAAAAAGAGAACTCCTCACAGAGATCTCACAGAGATTGCACAAAGAACAGCAGGCACTCCCAGGGCAGAGGATTTGGGGAATCTGGTCCGTAACGCACTGCCTGCCTTCCTTCTCACAGCAACAGATACTTCCAGGTCCAACGGGGTAAAGATGGTGAAATGGGACACGGGCTCCTTTGCAGTGTCAACAAGGCAGGCATGGCATAACCCACAACGCAGGGAAGCACCTGAGCACCGCAAATGTTACTGTCCCTGCTTCTGTGTGCAAGGTTTCCTATGGATAATGGCAGCAAAGGCTATGACATGGCACCATATGTGAGACAGGACAGTGTGGCATTCCTTAAAGGGGCAGGAATCCCCCACTCCCCACCTAAGAGGACAGTAGGCAATCAATTAAAAATACACAGGGTAAGTTTCATTTGGACAACCTCAAACCACACATGGAGTGGTGATAGAAGATTAAGGGAAACAGACTAAATCTGATTTCAAGCAAAATGCCCAAATCACACTCAGACTGTATATTAGGTCTCCAGCATCACCAGCTTCAACCTACTGACTCATTCCTATTGCTTGCTAAAGTTAATACAGCTAACAACATCAGAGTAACCCCTCTGACTGCCCAAGGAAGTAAGGCAGAGAAAACCCCTGCGGAGATACTTGTAGTATGTTCTTGGCATAGATCTGTCTGGCCAGGTTTCACCTTTGAGGCAAACATGGATTTATTAAAAAACGTTCACAAGGAAAATGCCACTGTGCATGCTCTAGCTGCCAAAGCCCTTGCAGGAAGACAGTTGCATCAGATGGAGACACTAATTCAGCTTTGGTGTCATAAAAGCATCCTCCAAACAGCTGGTTTTAAGCAGACGGGTTCTACCTGCCTGTGAGGTAGTCTTATGCAAGGCACACTGTGGGAAGGGTGAATGAGAAAGTAGTTCCCTTATGCTGCTGCACTAGAGCAGCTCCCTAACAACTGCTCTTACAAAATCTGCAATGCAAGGGAATTTAACACTCGATGAGCCCAACAGAGGGAAAAGTCTGTCAACTGACATAAGTGAAAATGAGTTAAATTAAGAGTTCTTAATTTGTACACCATTTGCAAGGCACATCTTAAAAATTTACAGTATAAATAACCTTAAAAGCTGTCACAAATGCTAAACTTATCTCCGTTAAAAATATTATCGCATCTTTTCTTCTCCACTTGATAGTGAGGACTTTGCTCCATGATTAGAAGCCATCTCAAGTGAGAGCTATGTAGATAAAAAAATAGTTAGGTCCCCCTTGCTACATCATCAACAATGGCATCTCACTTTTGTAGTGTACATAAGGCCCTGAGCATTGGCTGTTGTTTGATTTTGGGATCAAGAAAAAGTACTGAGAGAGACCTGCAAGTAAAGTGTCCTTAGTTTCTTTTTCTTTTGAGGCTGGTAGTTAAAAGTATTCCAACCTCACTCAGACTTTCCTTCCCAGTAATACTCTGCGAAGAACAATAGCTGTGGGCCTTAAAAATTAAAGGACTTGCCATTATTGTACCTATAAGGTAAATTAATCATTGAATCTGTGATATAATTTAACATTCAGTTAGCCCTTCCATGTTACAGCTTTTAGTACAGACTTCTTCATTTTGTTATGTGCTGTTCAGTACACAAAAGTAAGATGCTTTACTCAGTGCCTTGTCTTAAACTTTTCATTGTTTCTGCTTTTCCCTTCTCACTTTTCCCTGAGTCGAAGCTGCCCACCAACATATCCCCAAGAATTCTGAGCCAATATTATGATTCAATTTGGTTTCACAAATAAGCCTGGTTTAATTACAGAGTAAGTTATGATCTAAAGTGCAACACCTTTAAATGCTGGGCTGTTCAAAAAGCTACTTTTTGCAGCATCAGTTCATCTGCAGAAGAACGTAAATCTCAAAATCAAGACAAGTACTTAAAGTTCTTGACTTCAAAGAAGTCAGAGAATGATTAAATGGCAGTCCTCAAACCATCCATTTGAATTCAAAATTGCTTTAATTTCAGCA
>NW_010566509.1:34744-41008 GCF_000687285.1 Phaethon lepturus
AGTATACCGGTTGCAGTACTTGCAGTACAGGGACTTCACCATATGTTAGTGTTCAGTGTACTCTTCATGTCTGAAATAAAACAAAGCTTTTTATTAGCCGCAACCAGGTTCAGAACCTCTGATAGGTTCTGTGTCTTGTATGCAAAAAGGAATATACAACTCAGCAACAGAGGTAGAAAACAAACCACAACTGTACACATTTCTACATTGCCCAATTAACAGCTACTACATAAGAACATATTTAATATTCACACGCTAAAAGGTTTATTTTCCTAAATAATTGAATAAATCAAGAGTAAACAGTTAATAAGATAGAAGTGCACATTTGCCACAGAACATGAGGAATTTCCAAACAGATAAATGCTGATATGGTTCTCCAGTGCCCTGTACCCTTGACCCAGGTGCTGGTGTACACAGGGAAAAGTACAAATTACCAAATCACAGCAGTAACAAGTGAGCTTCATTGTGTACAGAAACACATCTTACAAAAGAGATACCCCTCATATTATGGTGGAGTAGTCAAGTGACATTCACAAAAACTTTTAAAAGTTCAAATATATTAACTCTAATGCAACAAGCACTCTGTATAGGATAAAGACACAGAGCTTGATCCTCAACTCTGACAACTTTTAAACACAGCAATGCTTCTAAGTCAGTGGAGCTAATCCCTATTTACATTAGATGAGATTAGAGCCAATCACACTGTAATGCAAAAATATACTTGTGCCATATTTTTTCAGCTCAAGGCCAACAGTTTCATTCTTGCTTCAGTATTTGCTTTAGTTCTGACTGACAAAAGTCTGACTCTTAGACATGGTTTATAAGTTTCCAACTGGAGAAATACAGAAAAAGAGAAGGAGTAAATTGTCAAAGACAGACTCTAAAAAGGAACACACTTTCAGCTGGCTAGACACCCATCTGCTTTTCATTGCTTTTGAAATCTCCTCCTTTGGAAGTTTGATTGTGGAAGTAGCATTTTCACAGTTAAAAAAAAAAAAAAAAAAAACATTAATAGCTGAGCCCAAGTGAAAAGATGTAGTGAGAAATCAACCTTTACTTGACCCAAATGACAATGGATCACCTCATCTTTATGAATAAAACTAACTCTTCAGTAAGGAAAAGCAGAGCATTGGAAACAGTAAAGGAAGACATAAAGAATTCATGAGCGAGAAAAACCAGGCAAACCCATATGCACATGGAGCACTGCTGACTGAAGCCTGTAAGACTAAATGTATGGATTCAGGAATCCATTCAGCTACATTTCCTCATGGGACTAGTTCTCATCCTTCTCTTGTACAAGAGTGTAGATTGCAGGCAGCTATGTTACACAAGCAGTGTACCACAGACAGGATAAGTCCTGATGGCTGGCTACATGTTCAGTTTACAAAGGATTAAAAAAATAACACCAAGAAAAAATCTTTTTTTTTTTCTTTTCAGAAGTTGCACGCTTTTCAAAATTGTAAAAGAAAAAGCAAAACAATTTTGAACTGTTGTAATGAACATGTCTTTCAAGAGGGCAGTTTAGTCTGGGTCAGTGTACAAACTCCAGGAGTTGGAAACCTGGTGCTCAGCCTGAGAACCTCTTACTGATTCCCACTGGGAGAATTCATTATTCCCAAGCTCGCCTGAAACTCGTCATTCACAAGTTTATCTGACTTGAGCTGGTGCTGCAGTAGGCAGATCTGTCAGCTTTATGGGTCCTGAAAGCAGAACAGCTATGAAACCATAGTGCTGCGCCCATGTAAATTTGCTTGGATGTGATTTAGGGTTTATTAAGGTTCACACAGCCTTAGGTTAACATGACTGCTCTACTTCTGATTCCACAAATGTGATCAGGACAGCTCCACCTTTCATCCTACATGGATATGTTATAAGGTTCTTCATCTGTAAGAATAAAGATCCTATTGTATGGCTATCCTCCTAACAATCCTGTGAGGACTGATTTCTGCAATACCCCAAATAAATGTCACGTATTATTCATAAACACACTTGTTGGTTCTGGATATTTAAAACTGGAGCCAAATTATGAATGGTACTCACTATATTTTTGCTTCTTTCATCATTCTTTTGGATCCCACTACTTTATACTATGCTCCAATGAGGCAAGAGCAGTTTCAGAAATCATGCATTGATAAATCTTAGAGCAGTCTCAAAATAAAATAGGAAGAAACCCATACAGCAGAGATGAATTCAGAAGGCTTGCCATTCCTTCTGATACTGAACCAAACTGACTATACAACCAGCTTGGGCTAAGAAGAGAGAGAGAGAGAGAAGACGTTCAAAGCATATACCTGGAGCACACTGAACTGTTGGAACTTTTTGTAAAGGAGCATAGTATTGATTTGAAACATTAGTGAATGAGCAAGATGTGCATCTGGAAAACAAGCTTTTTGGGGAAAAAAGATACATCCAGGCGTAAGTTTGGCACTTTTAAGGCAGAGCAAAGATTCATATTAAGGACTATATCACACATTCACTACCTTTTAAACCTGGAATTCATATATGCATTTATAGTCCCAGTAAAGACTGAAGAGCTCACTGGTGCAGAGCTATCTGAACACTTAGCTTTAAGATCTTTTAGTTGGTAATGTGTCAGAGTTTTCCAGTTCTTCATAGATAGTGCTTTAGACATTCAACTGTAATTCCAAAGCTACCAAACACCATAAAATTGAGTTTTCTTGTTCACTTAGCATTATCAATCAGACAAACCTCAATTATTCAATAACTCATTGATGCATGCAGGTAACCTTTGGCAAGGTGTCCCATCATTCCTTAAAAGATAATGAGGATAGGTGGATTGTAACCCAAGTAAAAGATTGGCTGGATGTTGGAGTCAAAGGGTAGTGGTGAAGGATTCAAAGCCTACCTCTTTACCTGTTACTCCAACAGCTACGAGAACTGTTTCTTGGGTATTAATACTGGGGCCAATTCCACTTAATATCTTCATGAGTGACCTGGGCAATGGGAGGGGGTGAACCCTAAGTGTCTGGATGACTCCACATGGGACACCATGGTTAATAAGTTGAAGGGGAGGGTTGTTATTAGCAAAGACTTCAGCAAGTTGGAGTTGACAGGAATCCCACAAAGTTCAACAAGGATCAATACAAAGCCCTTCACCTGGGATAAAAGAGTTCCATGCTTCACCACAGGCTGAGCACAGCTGGGGAGAAGCTCTGCAGAGAAAAACCTTGGAGGTCCTGGCAAACAAGAAGTTAAACATGCATCAGCAGCATGCCTTTGCAGCAGTGAAAGTCCGTTGCATACTGCACTGCATTAACAAGAGTGTAGTCAAAGAGGTTACTCCTTTCTCTATGGCACTCATGAGGCCAGATCTGGAGTTCTGTGCCCAGTTAAGGTCACTACTGTAAGTCAGGTGTTGGAGTACATCATGCATCAGAAGAGGCTGAAAAAACTGTTTCTCTAGCCTGGAAGAGAAAAAACTAAAAGAGGATTTAATTGGTCTCTCCTACTACCTACACTGAGGTGACAGGGAAAGATAGCCAGAGTCTTCTCAGAGGGTCACACTGAAAGAAAACTGGGCAATGGCCACAAGTTGCAAGAAAGGATATTCCAGATGGAAATAAGGAAAAATACTTCTCTGTATTAGTGGTTAGGCACTGGAAGTTGGTCCAGAGATGTTTTGGGGTCTTCAAATTTTCCAAACTCAGCTGAACAATGTTCCAATTAACCTAGACAAAGTTTGATGTTGACCTGGAGCTGAGCAGAAGGTTATGTTACATGATTTCCAGAGGTCTTCTCCTACCTCAGTTTTTCTATGATTCTGTGTATGAGACAGATCATCTATGGAAATGAAACACAAAAACAACTGTACAGTGCCCTTAAAAATTAGTTTTAAAATTACAAAATTAGATTCTAATTAGAAAATTAGAAAATGAAAAGGTTAGTTGATTAAAAGATTAGAAAATGAAAAGGTTAGTTGATTAAAAGTCTAGAAAATTCCTCCTTGTTCTGGAGTTTCTGCAGGGTAGTTGCAAGTACACAGGCCATTTATTGTCTGTCACTTCCTGTAAACTTTAGATTTTCTAGAGGTGTCTTTCTCTGAGGTTTGATCTAAAGAAGAACTGAGTACTCTAGCCTCCAAATGAATGCAATATGTAATTGCAATTTACATTCAATAACTGCTACATAATGCTAAGTATTTAAAAAAAAAATACTGTGTGTCTCAGTCACTGAAGACCACCAACTCTCAGCTGCCTCTGTGCCTCAGTTTTATAAAATGGGGGTGATAATATCGCCTCAACTTTCAGGAATTTTGAGATCTACTGGTGCTTAGGATGCACTCAAGTACTAGAAAGGTGTGCATTTTCTGTCTTCAAACCAGCTTTTGAATATTATTCAGTAATTAATTAAAGCATACACCCTGAAAAAAAGAGCAAAATACTGAATAGCTGTTCATGAAGCATGCATCATCTATCCTGTTCACCTGATAAAGGGCTGAGGAAAGAAAGGAAAATGAGACAGGAATTTAGCCTATGGGTAGATACTCACTCAACACAAGACCATGGGAAAAACAGAAGGGATAAAATGTGGAAAGGCAATCTTGATCCAGCTAAGTTTTGAGCACCTGACTTTGCAACATCAAAAATGTTCTTTTGGTGCAGTAAGAAGCAAAAATTTTGAACCAACTGGCAAGAAACAATTTATTAGACCATGGCATTCTAGTCAGTGGGATCATGCTTTTCAATGAGATTCATTTCACATGCAGTAGGTGCCAACACAATCCTCAAGGTTCACATATGAGAGCTAGCATTTTTGACACAAAGTTAGACTATTTCATGTAAGTTCATGTTTGTCATGCCCAACCTTCATATCAGATCTTACAATGCCTTTCCTGTTCACATTTTTGATTGCAATGAAGCTAACAAATACAGGTTGCACTCACCTTGAGGAAAGACAGGGCCAAACATCAAAACTCTGGTACAGATAAGGAAAGATAAAAAGTAAATTTCATTTCCTGTCAACATGTTTTTCTCTGGGCCCTTTGATCTTACCTTGTGCTGAATACTGATAACATCCTGCATTCTGTTATGTAATTGTACTTATGTTGTCCTCATTGATTGAGCATGTTAATTACAGAAGCCTGTGCAAGACTGAACCACCCTATCTCTACGTCAGTTCTGCCCTGAACCCGTTGGTCAAACAGAGGTAGCTGACGCAGAAACTTCTTTTTCTTTGGACAGGTAACAGCTGTTTTAAAATTGTTACACAAAATCTAAGTACACATGACCTTAAAATCAGAAATAAAGATAAGAAATGTCACAGAAGAGTCCAGATTTGGACAGTCTAAAGAACAGTTTTTCTTCCCATCAGTGTTCCTGCTCCTGTGGGGAACATTTATTCTCTGTGTCAGAAAAAGAGGAAAACCTGAGAGCAGTTGTCTTTAGAAGTTAAAGTAGAAGGCTTGACATTACATAAAGATGCACCACAGTTCATTGCATTGGCTAATATGTGACAAACAAACCTTCTGTAGTGCAGGTTTCAAAGACAAGAGGTCCCTAAGCCCATCTGAGATTCCGAGATACCAAGGTATTAACAAATATCTTGTAAAAATGTGAATTGACCCAAGCTTCTTGAGCCCTTAAAATACAAGATAATAAAATATAATACAATAAATTCCAGATAAGCACTTCCTGTCTTAAGCAAATTATATCCCCTGCCTCTAAGTAGTAACCGTAACTTCAATCTCCAGCAGGCTCTCTGTAGGGATGGATAACATACTCTAAGGAAGGTATTGCTCTAAAACAAATATGAGAAAAAAAATCATACAAGCATCTTGAAATACACAAGAGGTGTAAATTACCTACTGTTTACATACAATTTACTTTTTAGTGCTTTTTCATCCTGCCATCCTGAAGAAATTAAGAGCAAACTTTTCCTGCCAATTCACAGCCCCACCCTTAAGCGAGCTCTGGGACCGGCAGCAATTTTCCTTATAGCTAAAACGAAGAGAAGATATTCAGTACCATAATCTTGCCAGCAAAAATGGAGTTTCAACACAGATTGGACTGAATTAGACACTAAAAGCTGTCAGCATCAGGAGCAATAGATGCAATCCTGTTCTCTTCACAATTCTGTAAGTAAGGGAACGATTATGGAATTCATGGATTTTAGAGTATGAGATACAAAAAGCAGCATGGATCAACATATTCTTCAATCTGTTGTTTTCCTTTTCAGCCCTATATGTACAAATCAGAGCATCTCTGATTAAGAAGCCTCCAAGCTGCAATGAGCCCTTCATACACT
>NW_010566509.1:41039-45644 GCF_000687285.1 Phaethon lepturus
CTCCTCTTCCCTTGCTACATCTTATCTGAAGGTTGAACCAGATTCCTAGCTCAATTTCCAGTCTTGGGACTTGTTAAGCCTTTCTCAGCAAGGCTGAAAAACCTGTCATGATAGTCTTGGAGATTTCCAAACATCTACTGACCCAGACCCTGAGCAACCTGATCCAACTTTGAGATGAGTCCTACTTTAAGAAGGAGGCTGGACAACATAACCTTCCGAGACCTCTTCTATCCTAAATTAATCCTATGATTTTATACTCCTATCTTCTCATTTTTCCTTTGTTACAGATGGCAAAAGTTCCGTTTTATTTGAGACCACCAGCTAGGAAGGAAAAATCCAATTCTTTCACTCCAAACACAGATTGGAAATATCTACTGAGTGTTGTTGCTCAATTGAAAAAATAAGAAAAAAAATCCTGTAATTTTACCATCTGCATCTGACAATGACCTATATCTGACCTGGAATTTGGCTGGAATAGTTTTAAGCAAATAAAACAACTCTATCATTTTTAGAAACTCTGAAGAAGTTTCTTGCTATTTGAGATGTCACCCATGTTGAAATCAAACACAATGACAGTCATTCTTCCTATGTATTACAAATAGACATGTAAGGAGTAATTTGTTGTTCTCAGGTGAATTTGATGATACATAAGAGCTATCCACGCACACTTCATTCTTAGTTGCATGTAATAGTACCTTTGATACCAGCAGCAATGCCTTTTTTTTTGTTTGTTCATTCTAATTCAACTAATGTTTTTATGTCGTCAATAAGAGCCAACCAACCACCTTTCAGTAAAGTCAACCATAATGTATTTCCTTAAAGAGCAGCATCGCTAGCTTTACAACTCTATTCATTACACAGATCTTTTTCCTTATATTTCTTATATAAATATATCCACAAAACAATTTTAAATATTATGATATGGTACCACAACTGCCAGTTATCCCCATTGACTTTCAGGGTTGGTTCAAAGCCCACTTTAATCACGCAGGGACTGAATTCCTTACCACTATGGTGGAGGTTATCAGAGAACACAAGCCATCCTTCCCGTGTCACAGAAGTCTTCATATTCCTACAAAACAAGATTTCTTGCTACAAAAACACATAAAACACTATTTGTGTACAGCGGTTTCTAGGTTATCCCTCTTCTTCTTTCTCTGTTGTTTTTTCCTGATGGACAGGACAAATTTTCAAGTTCATCGGTTTGTTTCTCCCTTTTAGTCCCATCCCATGCAGCCTTCCAGCATCCCTGGAATACTACTTGATGAGATCTCACACAAGCTACATCTAAAGCAATCTGTCCTGCCAACATCAGAAGGTTATCTCTTCTTTTGAGGGGATTTTCCTCTTTTCTTTTTTTTTTTTTTTTTTTTTTTTGTTCTTGGAAGGAAACAGTTTTCCCTGGTCTCTTTCTCTGCTTTGCAAAACATTCTGTCCTCTCTCTTAGTATGAAGTTCCTCAGGAGAACTGTCTTTGACCAATTCTGGAAACCCTTTTTCTTTGTTTGAGATCTGTCAAGTTTAACATTGTTAGTATCTTTTAGTTAATTATTGAGCTGACACTTCACACTCCTTGTAGGAGTTGATTTCAGTGATACAATTACCTAATTTTAAAAAGGACACTCAGTGGAACTGTACAGAGTGGACAGAGGCACTCAGGATAAAACTTTCAACAACAAAAGTCCTTCACAGAATAGAAAAATATTAATTGGAAATAAAAATGGTAGAATGTGACTTTAACACTAAAATGCAGTAGGCTCTCATACGCTCTGTTAACTTCAAACTTGAACAGTATGATACCACTTTTACTGCAACAACTTTAGAATATATTTCAGGTTATTGAACTAAATTCTAACGATCAAGCAGCTCTGCTTCAACTACTATAAATCAAGAGTTTAAATATGACAAATAAAATGAAGTAATTTTAAAAATCTAAAGATAGACTCAAATATTAAAAACCAGTAAACAGCCTGCAAACTGACATAGTTTGAAATATTCAGAATATTGCAGTGATTATTCCTATCTTCTGAAGCATTACAGTCAAAGTAAAAAGAAAGGGAAGGAGTTACTGCCTTACCTTTTAAATGTAGAAGGGTTTAATTGGTCATGTGCTTACTTGTTTTAAGTAGGATAGTGAAAGAACATCTTTACTACTTCAGAAATATAAGCATCAATTTATATTAAATGCTCAGTCATTAACTGAGAAAGCAAAGGTGGTGAATTTAACAGTCAACTTCCAACATTTCAAGTCAATTTTTTTCAGACAAACAATATTTTTATGAAGAGTAACACAATCTCCTTTCCTCTTGATGTTTTGTGTCTCTATGATGTTACTGTAAGCTTAAGATTGATACTGCTTTTACTCTTGGACCATCAGAGCCAGCCATAACTATTCCAGGGAAGAGAAAAACATAAGCAAAGGCGTAAGGAAAAAGGATCTACTCAGCACCTCTGCAGCCTTTTTTCAAAAGCTCCATCTTCCCACATTGACTATATTCTCATTCCCTGGACAAACACTACCCAATCCTAGCATCCCCAGCCTCATGGAGCATCACTGAGGATGCAGAGAGCTTGGTCCAGAGTTGGGATCCTCCAGAGACCGGGCCAGGAAGCCTGCGAACAGGCCCTGAATTAAACACTAGCAGGTTCTACTGACAGCGATGGGACAGAAAGAGAAATTGTGGTGTCTTGGGTCACACAGGTATTCACCAACTTATTCCTTGGCACCCAGAGTACAAAACTGGCAGCAGACATTAACTATTAAGGCAGCACACACTGGTCTTCCTCTTCTCTTCCAGCACAGATCAAGCAGACATCAGGATCATGCCTGGTTCAGCCATAAACAACTGCTGATCTTAACTGTAGCTAAAGCCAGTGCTGTACAGTCTCTCAATTTAGTAGCTTTCTCTCTGCTTTCAAAATAAAATAAAAGGAAATATAGTAAAAATGTGAAAAAACAGTCATAAGACCTTAAGTTCACATATGAAAACAAAACTAGAAGACAAACAAGAAAAAACTTGTTCAAGTGACCTTCATATATCATACCATTGGTATTTTTCTTCTTAGGAGATACTCGTTATAACAGACTATGTGAGGATGTTTAGCACATTAATGGGTTGTTGCTTTATAAACCAGGAAGCAGGTTAGTGTTAACAGGCTAAACAATTAACCTTGAAGAATATTTCATGCTTCCAAGTCTAGACAAATTAATGTCTGTTCTTGCTTTTGATGAAAATATATATACAATGTAATTCTTCTGACATAAAGCTTACCCACAAATCAAGGATTCAAACTCTTGCTGTTGTATTTTACTATATCTGAAAGCAAAAGTCAAGTATATATAAATCCAGGAAATTATATACATATGAAGCCTTTTAGTTATAAGAAATTTAATCTGAATTAAGTTCCAGTCCTGAAGGACAGAAAATTGTTACAGCTGACACCACCTGGCACTTTTTAATTTTTAAGGTCCTATTCTGTTCATAGCTGAAATCTGACCTCTGTTTTGAAAACTTCTTTTAGAGAAATCTGAGTTTCTCACTTTGTGTGGAAATGAACTATACACAGGGGTTTTTTTTAAGGTGGAGAGGATTGGATTCGAGTTTCCTAATTGCCAGAAATGGGCCTGCATGGTAAAGTTTGGATAGGATTGCATCCAAATTTCAAGCTTCTTAAAATTTTTATTTTATTATTGTAGTTACAAGAAGCCTGCATCATACCTCCATAACTGTGGCATGTGGAACAGAAGACAGAATATTCACAGATTTCACTTTTTATCAGAAGCACAACTCCATATGCACTAAAATGTCTTGTTCCTAAATTTACCTTCCAGCTTCCAGAGGTTAAAATTCCCAAACTTTTTTGTCCTCTTCTGACCTGTGAAAAATTGCTCTTTATCATCCTGAGATCATCAACCTTGTCAACAGCATGACTGTTTCCTGACAACAGCTTTTAGTACATATTATATTATTCTCACAGTAATAAATTTTGTGTAAATAATTGATTAATTTCATTTAGGTTGTCTTCTATTATACATTGGCCCCAGTTTTCTGAGAGTTATTTAGGGTAAGAGTTAAACCTAACCTCATGACATCTATGTTATGAGCTCGGAATGCAAGACCATTAAAAAAAAAATTCCAGAAGCATTTACACATGGGGCCGTGGCTATAAAAGCTTGACAAAACAAACTAGGAAACAAGTTCTTTCTCCTACAGTCGCTCACTCATACTTTAGTTAGTACTTCCTCCTTCTTCATAAGTCTCTTATTCCATCACAGTGCAGAAACAAATGCAGGTGCTCTGGTGCTGACTTAATATTGTTATCATTCTCTTTTGGGGAAGAAGACTATTATCTAAAAAACAAATGAATGTAAGATTTTAAAATAAAACACATGGCTGTTTCTTTGCTTCCTTTATGCTTGCTTTTAAACTCTGTTGGCAGAAATATTTTGTAGTTAAACACATCTTAAGTGAAGTTCCAAATCAAATATAATCAGGGATGAAGATTCAGGCCTGAAAAACTCCTGATGTATCCCCAAACTTCAAGCAAATCTAGATCTTGGTTTTGCTCTGAACTCCTCACAAGTCTATGGGGCCTGATGGGATCC
>NW_010566510.1:0-58560 GCF_000687285.1 Phaethon lepturus
GGCTGTCCGCCGTGACGCTGGACCTGCCAGCGGGCTTCCCCGGGCCTGGCCTTTCGGTGAGTTTCAAGCCACAACGCACCGTGGGCTTTTTGTAATGCCTCGCGTGGGTGGCGGGAGTCGGTAATAAGCGACCGCTTATTAATAGGATGTAGAGCTCTTGCTCTGATAACGGAAAGTTATCTAGGGAGTGACTTTTCATACAGAAATATCTGGGGAATAATCATTTGTAGGAACTTGAATTTCTTTTAATGACAAGTTTTCATTACTTCACGGCCTCTCTATTTTCTTTTTCTGAGACAGCCACGATATTATTGGCCACTAGGGATGTGATGTAGGGTTTACTTTGCAACTGCTTTGGATAACTGTCCTTCATGTGATCATGACAGTTTTAGGCAGGAAAAAATATATGTGGATTTGATGTGTCATCAAATTAAGTGCCAGAAAAACCAGCAAAGAGCTTTCAAAGGTATCTGTTAACTACAATGAAAGATTTGTAGTTCCAAATTATTATTTCCTGCTCTTTCTTGTTTTATAACCTTCTGTGTATACAGGGAGTGGTGGAGTCTTTTGGGGGGATAACCAATTTTTTTTCATATTGTTAAATATTTTTAAATCAGACTTTTGTAGTCATTCACTCAGCTGGGGCAAGGGGCAAGCAATAATCCTTAATTGGATTGTCACTTGTTATTGCCACCTAAAGGTTAAGGAAGAGCTTGTGTCTTACCTAGTTTTCAGTTTCTGGTTTGGAACACAAGTTTGTATTTGTTGCATTTGTTTTTGATCCTGAGTGTATTGGGATGGCTCGACAGTAACATTTACAATCTTTTTATTTAGATTACTGTAATATGTAATGACCAATTCAAGACATAGAGCCCTGTAACAAGTATTATTTTGGCATGCTTGAAATACAAATATGTTGTACGATGTAGCACTGCAATTTGGAGAGAGCTCTTGCAGGTAAATTGACTTTGGGGGACATAGAGGTAATGGCTGCACAATGTTATGGAGAAGCTCCTGATTTAGGGGAAAAGTGAAGAAGCCTTGAGGTGATGGAATTTTTAGTCAACAAAGTACATGGGGATGAAAGAAGGTCAGGTGCTATTAATGTTTTAATCCTTGGTCAGCATAATGAGAACACTGGTCTGGTTTGTTAGTTGTTATTACCTTGATTGAAATCACCTTTTCACTTCACATAAAATTCAGTGTAACCTAACAGTTTTGACCAAGTTCAAAATAGTAGGTTAGTTTTCTCCTGCAGATATGCTTAGTTCTGTTTTAATGAGTAGGGTTAGTGAGGTCAGTGTGAACACTCATAGTAGTAAAATAAGTATGCTGTGTTTCTGAAATTGGGGCCTTTCAAAAGTCCTTGCACCTCTTCATGATGGAGGGATACATCAGTTCCCCTTCATAGCTGTTGGGGTTTTATTGTGTATATTGAAAAGAATTTCAAAATAAACATGGTTGCCAGTTTAACTCCCCAGCTGCTACCCCCTTTTGTGTGTATTTGTGTGTGTGTGCATGTCCATGTGCATCCGGGTGGCATTAAAACTGCTGGTTTACCTATCTTTGGTTGCTGTCACTGTGAACGAATTGTTTCTTGATTGTATAGTTAACAATTTATTGCATTCTTCACCTGTTTACTCATACCACTCCCTTAGTGAAAAATTGCATTTTTTCAAATACTTCTTTTTTATAAGCAGTTTTTAGCATAGTGTTGCAATAATCTTTTTGTGGTTGCAAAAGAAAGTGTACTGTTAATTGGATAAACTATAAAGGTACAGTTGTCATTCTCTAAGTTTTGCATTCAGTGCTTACCATATGCAAGCTGAAATGATAATGATTTGATGCATGTGTCAAAGCGTAAGATCTGTCCTAATAGATTGTTTGATAGTATTTTGTATCCTGCAGACCAGGTCCAAAATTTCTTTTAGCTAAAAAAACCCCAACAATAAAAAAATCAGGGATTTATTTGCTGAAAAAGTATTACCTTTTTAAAAGCTTTCACAGACTTCCCAGTTGGCATGGATTTACAAAGGGTGAGTTGTGCATAACGAAGATGACAGCCTCCTGCGATGAGATGACGAGCAGTGAGTGTTGTTTAGCTTGACTATAGTAAGGCTTCAACACAGTTTCCCATAAGATCCTTACAGACGAGCTGCTGATGAAAACCCACGGAATGGTCGGGCTCAACGGGCTGCCGTTGTCAGCATGATGGCCAGCTGGAGGGTGGTTGAGTGCTGAAACAGGTTGCACAGGGTGAGGTTGTGGAGTCCCCATCCTTGGAGATATCCAGAACTCCACTGGACACGGTCCAGGGCAACCTGCTGTAGCTGGCCTAGCTTTTGCAGGGGTCTGGAGGGTGTGATTGTCCCGAGGTGCCTGTCAACCTCAGCTGTTCTCTGATTCAAACTTGCTTTGTTAGATTAATGATAGGTTAAGGAAGCAAAAGTATTTCACATTTGATCCCTTTGTAGTGATTCAGAACTAACTCCAAAAGAAACTGAAAATTACTGACAGACCTTCAGTGACAAGCAGAATTTAATTGACATAGCAAACTTTACTGACCATTTGTATTTAATAACAGAAATGTTTATTTCTTCACAATATATTTAAAGAAAGGCATGATTGTTTAAATATGTGGGTTCTTAGAGTGAAAAATCTCTGCAGCTCTGGGTAAAGTACTTAATTTTCTTCTCCCTACCTCATTAATCATTTTTCTCCATCCCCAAGTATTAAATGGATAAGGTAACTTGTAATTAAATCATCAGATTTTTAGAAAATGGACTGGATTATTCAAATGGAAGCCATGATTTAACAGAAATGAGCCTTTATCATAAATGTATGATTTTTTTTTTATGTAAATTGTTTTAGGAGGGGTGTTACAATGCTTAACTAATGTCTTTATGAATGAAAGATTCTGTATGCATGAAAAATATTAGGCATAAAAATTGCTGTTCACTTGAAAATATGCAATCCACTTAGAAGATTTGTCCTGATGTCATGGATGGCAGCCATCTCTGTATTTATTGATGGCAACTCTGAATAATAATGTAATTTAAACACTGCTGAAAATACAGAAAAATGGCATTACCATGTGCTAAACATTGATAGGGAAAGTGATGATTTATTCTTAACCTATCTGAGTTGCTTTGTTTGAACATAAGCACAGTTACATTTATTTAAAAGCAGATGTTCATTTGGAAGCCTTTAATGGTTCATTTTGGAGCTGTTACATACTGAGAACGTATATGATAAAGAAACAGTCAATTCATAGATGTATTTCTTTGGCAGATTCTTTTAGTGTCCACACATATCCTGAGATTAATTCTTTATATGCATGTGCTTTAATTGAAATAAATGTGTTTGGAAACAGTTGCTCTTGGCTTTTGCTGTGCTTTGTTAAGACTAAGGTAGATTTACTTATCTTTTAATTTCTTTCCCAAAAGATGCGTTCCTTTCTCCTGGCCTGCCTTGTATCCTGCCCTTGCGCTTGGTGTACCAGGATCTATCTCCCTGAGGAGACAGGCTCTAGTGCAGCACAGGGCTCACTGAGCTGAGTTCTGGCAGCCTCATACCACAGTGCTGTAATGGGACATGAAAGTACTAATCTGACTGGGTTTATGCACAGCTGATACTCTCTGTCTCTGTTTGGGGAGATATCGCTGTGATTTGTTCCAGACTGCAGTAATTCCTAGCGCTTAGGTGTGCAGTGCTTCCAAAAGTGCCCAGGTAACTCTGAATTCCAGCAGGGTCACACGTGGCAGATAGCAACATGATGATTGCTTATTGCTCATGCACATAGACAACACCTAAAACAGGTTTCTTTTTGGTGACATAACTGAAGTTACTCTCCTGATTTTGTAATTCTAGCAATACTACTAATTTTTAAAGTTATGTGTGCAAACTGTTAGGGCTAAGTGCTGTAAGAGGGTGAAGAATTTGTGTGGTTCTGCCTGCCCTGTCTGTGCTTTGATAGTTGTGAGCAGATCAGATGAGTTGGGCAGTAGTGTTTAGTTGTACTGAAGGACGATGTTAATTGTACTTTCTGGTTCTCTCGCCTGCAATCCGTGTTCTGTTCTTCTATCCTTTCCTTTAGCTTTGTTTTCTGCTTGTGCAGCCTGCAACATCATTATCCCTGCTGCTTCTTAAACCTTTCCTCATATATCTACCCACTGAAATGTTTGAGGGCAAGGAAATCTACGTACGCATCAGATGCTGTTCTGATACTGCCAGCTAGAGCATTATATCCACCTGCTAATGACAGGTGCAAAAGGAAACTGGTTTTATTTTCCCAGGGCAAGGCAGAGGGGAAAAGTCACTCTCACTAGCTCCTTGTCTTTCTACCATAAATTAATTTTGGTTTTGTGTGCTTTTTCTGGCTGTAAAAATCCTTATTATAGATGCTGTTTCAGCACAAATAACTTGAGGCTTGCAAGGTTTAATCAGGTCTCAAGGCTTCCCATCATGACTGAAAGCTGTGGGAAGACTTGAGGAAATTGCAAATAAAATGTTCCTTCAACAGGAACAGTTTGTATACAGGTGGAGGAAGGTTTGTGGATTTATTATTTTTTTGCCTCTCTGTTGCTGTCACTTGGAAAGATAAAAGTATGTGCGAAAACTGGACGGACAGGAACACTAAGCATTTTTTAAAATACTGGACGTTTCCAGGCGTGAGTTGTGGCAGAAGCTAATAACCCATATGATAAAGGCTTTGAGTCCTGCTGTGGTTTGTATGCAGAATCTTCTTTTTCAGGTGTTATTCTGGATTGGTGCATATTAGGTTTATTTTATGAGACAGCTAAAGTAGAGGAACAAAAAAATTACATGACTCTATCTTTAATCTATTATAGAAACAATTGTTATAAAGCCCTCTGACTGTGCATCTGACCTTTGTCTTTATACCTGTGGCTATCCTACCTGGTCATTCTCCTGACTGTATTGAACGTAAGCTACTGTTAACTTGAAAATTTTCTATGCATCTGCCTTGTAACTTCATCATCAGACTTTGATTTGACATTACTATTATGTTTTCTGATTGTAATTTCGTTCAATAAGTTAGCTGTGAATAGTTTATCATAGCTTACTAGTCCTGAAAGTGCTAGTTAGTGTTTAGAGGACGATGGCTTGATAAAGATGTTTATGTGAGTCTTTGATTCAGTATTTAATATGGTGTACATGAGAAATCAGTTTAATAGCTTTATTCAAATAGGAATTTATCCCAGATTATGAAATTTGCCTAAATACCAGCCTTAAATAGTGCAGTTGAAAGAGTCACTTGACTGTTCTACCAGATCAGCATATTATTTTTTTACTTTTTTTGGATCATCTGCTAATCTAAAGAATCACTTCCTCCTCAAATACAAAGAGCATAGCTGAGATGTATTTGTCTATATCTCTAACTGGCTTATATTTTGACAATATAGTGGACCTAGTAACAAAAGCATGAAAAAGGCTGAGGTACTCAACGCCATTTTTGCCTTGGTTTTCACAGGGAAGATAAAAATCCGTAGGAGCAGAGAGTGGCTAATGTGATTGGGAGGCTGCTCTCTACGGTTGGAAGGTCGTGGTGATGGCGTGAAGTCCCTGGTGGCCGTGGAAAGTCCTGGATCTGAAATGGCACATGGGCTGCACAGCAGCTTTGCAGAAAAGCAACTGGGCATCCTGGTAGGGAAGCAGCTGTGTGTCCTTGTGGCCAAGAGAGTTGCATGCTGGACTGTACTAGCAAGGCTGTGGCCAGCCGGTCAAGAAAAGGAGGCTGCACTGCGGTACTGTGTGCGGCCTGGGGCTTCCTGGTACAAGGAAGCTGTTGGTATGTTGGAGTGATCTGGTGGAGGGCTGCCGGGGTGGTTCAGCCTTTGTGTCTGCAGTTAGGTAAAGATACAGCAGCAGAAAACTGGACATCTAGGATACTTCCATTTAAATGAAAAAAATAGACACATCTTTATTTTATATTTCTCTAATTGTTCTGTCTGGCGAAACATGCCCCACTACTCTGGACTGTTCTGGTACACCCTCAGAGAGACGGTGACGCATGGGAGTAAGCGGTTATCCGCTGTAGGCAAATAGCGGAAGAGCCAGCTTTAGAGGGAATTTGAGAGACTATGGGTTTGTTCAGGGTTGTGCAAAGGGACTGAAGAAGAGGGGCTTTGACTCCAAAGATGTGAGTGGAAATAACTTCCTAAGGCACTGCAAATGGGAGTGCTGCTGTGATTTACATTGCAACTTTTACCTTATGAAAAAGCAAATATGAGGGAGAGAAAAGATCCTGTGATGTGGGGCAGAGAATGAAAAAGAGAGCCTCCGCTTTTGTCAAGTCTTTTCAGGAGAGTCTTTTCCCACATCCCTGCACCTGTGTATTGTCTCTTTGAGACAGGTAATTTGAAAGTGAAGTAAAATAACTACAGGTATGCATTTGTATGTACACATGTCTGTATACACACATACCCCCCTACATACATGCAGTAACACCAACCCATTCTTTTATTGGGAGTTTGGAGGAAGGAAACTGGGATTCTGGCACTCATGGAAGTGACAGAGAAAAACTTAACAATCCCGATGAAGACAGAGGGGTATTAAGCAGGAAGAACTCAACTCAGTTTGACATCGCCATTTTCCAGTTCAAAGTTCCCGTTCCCTTTTCTGCAAAAATAGTTTATTCTTGAAAGGTATAAATGACTAGAATGTGGGATTTCATTTATAATGACTCACTGTGTGCTTTTTGACCATTTGTTAGTTGTACAGTGTTTACTTGCTGCTGCAGTTTGTGATCATTGATGTAAAAAAGTTATTGATTGCTTACAGACAGTGAGTGAGTTTTGGTTTTTGCAGGGGATGTATTCAGTGTTTGCCAATGATAGAGAAGGGTTGTTCTTTGTAGACTGAAGTCTTCAGCTGTTAAAATGAGCTTGTGGTACTTTCTGAAAACGAAGTTTTTAATGAAGGCATTGCGGTACCATAATAAAAAACTAGAAGGAAAGAGGTAGTTTTTCTTTTTGCTCTCTCTCCCAAGGGTTGATGTGAAATATTTTAAGAATTCTGCTTCTCTTAGATAAAAGTTTTGAAATATGAATATCTGTAAGCCTTTAGAAAGTATTTTGCTGTTGATGTTTTCAGTACTTTCTCTGCATGGAAAATATAAAATACATTAAGTTACTTATATGTGCTAATACTGTTGTGTGTTGTAATATCCTATATGTTCCTTCTGAAAATTCAGTTTAAGTATATATTTATAGTGCTATTGATTTTAAAGGTTTTTTTATCAGTAGTTTGGAAGAGCATTAAACTGACTGCAAAATTTCAAGGAGCAATTTTATCTCTTGGTAGGGGATCTTCTGTATTTGTTCAAAAGTGCAACCGTTTGCATTGCTGAAGCAATCAGGTGACATGTAAATACTGTGACTTGGTCCCTGAACTGTGAGCAACAGGAAAGGAATGAGAACGTATTTTTACATTGCTTACCAGCATTTTTCCTCGTACATTTTTCATCTCTGAAATTATTGATGGATTGCTTTCTTATCCATTAAAACTTAGTGCATAGATTACACTGCTGATCAAACCCTATTTACTGTCATGAAAAAAACACCCTTGGAGGAAGTGTGGTCGAACAAGTGCTTTTGAGATCACCGCGAACCAGTGTGTCTTCTAGTCGGGGGTGAGAGGAGTGCGCTGTGTGTTACCTGCGGGGGCTGCCATTGTGGCATCTCTCAGGATTAATCTAGGCAGTCTTGCATTTCTGCTCCACCGTAGTGGAGCTGCTGAAGGGAGCTTTTTGCAGGTAGCAAGGGAAGAACACTTGGTAAAGAATATTGCACCGTAATTGGTATTCAAGTGCTTTAATATATAAAAAGCAAAGAAATTTCTGTCTCTCCCTACCTTTCCTAGTGTGTCCTTTGTTTTATTTCATTACAAAAACTGGGTGATAAGAGTTAGATGGGTATTTTTATTTGTTTGTTTTGGTGATTGTTGTTGTTGTTCTTGTTTCTGATTGCATGTTTTTGTATTACATCTCAACTCTTTATTTCTGTTTTTCACTGTGTTTTTATGGTAATTTCACTCTTAAATCAAGTATTTTTAGAAGTGTAGCTCTTAGTAATATCACCATGTTCCTTAAAATTTTTAAATTATTTAACGGTTCTGTGTTGTGATGGTCCAGACAGAACAATTGATCTACCATTGCGTAACAATTAACACTACATTTACAGGCATGTTTTACAACTACTAATTCCAGGGCAGCTGTTAGGATGTTGCAGTAGATTGCAACTGCTTGATTGTTGGTCTTTATTTATACTTGTCCATTAAATGACAACTCTGACTAAAATAAGTAGTTGTTAATAAAGACAGTCCAACTGGATGCAAGAAAAGAGTTGGCATAAAATGGCATTTCATAGTAAGTGAAACTACTGCTTTTATGCTATGGATTTTGTGAAAAAACCTTAACACATTTCTCACTTTTCAGAAGTTCGAGTACCTCTAGCTGGCCCCCTAAGATGTTTTACGGTTCGTCATACTTAGCTATTCATTACACTGCTCTTGCTGCCTTCCCTTCCCCCATTTTTCCATGTACATTATCAGGTTCGATTTCTCTGGCTGCAGAGCTTGGTTGCACTAGGAGTACAGGCAGCATTGGTCAAAATTAATTAAAAAAATGCTTTCTTGTAGAAATCGCACTGTAATTTTCATACAGATGAGATGACATTAATTTATGTTAAACTCCATGTAGTATAGTAAAAAAAAATGTTCTGAAATAGAAGGTATTTTTGGTACAGAAAGCACTTGTTTAAGTGTGGGAGTCACCACTAGGAATGGCCAGGGTAGTGTAAGATCAAAAGGTCAAGTTCGTGGCTGGTACAATCACGGTCTCTGTAGTTGCCTCTACTTATATCAAATCTGAGTTTGTCTCAAAGGGGAGACACTAAACCTTGCGTGATAGTTTTCAGTGGAACAGAATTTTGATTAAGTTCCCACAACTTCCATGGAAATCTGGAGCTCATGCTTGTGCTCCCTTTGCTAAAAGGGCAGGCGGGGTTGCTTTGTGGTGGTTGGCGGTAGCTGGGCAGAGGCTCAGCATGACTCCACTAGGTTTGCTAGTTAGTTCCGTATAACCACGGCAGTTGTCTGATCGGAGTATCACGGGGACACCAGCGGAACTGTGGTTATCACAGTGGGGAAGTAAAGTTCTAGTGAACCCGACTTGGATTCAGGATGACCTTTATTTTTCCTTTGTCATAATTCAGAATTTTTTTCCCTCCTCTGAAGTAGAATGCACTATAACTTAAGTTCCAGCATTTTTGCAGAATATACGTAAAAATATACCCAAATGAGTCATGAGCTCAGCTGGTTACCTGGAAAGCAGAAGAAAGTCTTGTATTTACTGTTTCCTTTCCCTGTGCGTGGGCTTTCTTGTGTTCCCTGCCAGAGGGGTGCAGGCAGGCAGTTCCCAGAGCTGCTGCTCGCATCGGCCCTTGCCCAGCCGTTGACAACATCAGTATAAGCAAACTCACATTCAAGGATTGTACAGAATCAAAACACTGAAGTTGCTGGCAAGCTCAGAATGCTGATAACAAAAACAGTGGTTTGTTTTGGTGTTTAAATCTTGTGCTAATCCTCCTAACTGGTTTTTATTACTACAACTTGAATTTCTATCATTTCTTCCTCTCTGAAGTTATGATTCGAACATGTTTGTTGTTCTCTATTTCCCAGTCACCAAGAAAATTTTGGCTTTGACAGATAAAAATTTCCCCATGTTACTTGTGTCAATATATTTATAGGATACTAAATGTTGCTGTGAAGATAGTGTTGCATCTATTTCTTGTTGGATAGTGCGCAGAATCTTGTTCAGATGGCAAATCACGGTGATTGAAACTACCTTCACATATTTAATAAGCACATCTAGTGCTACTGTGCACATCTAGTGGATCCTGAAGTGCTGTAGTGCAGGGTGTTGCAGGAATAAGTCAGTGCCTGCTTGTTGAATCTCAGTCTCTAAATCCCTTCAGTTCTCGTTTGGGATTGGGCTCATGGTGGTTGGTAGCGGTGGAGAAATGAGAGTGCATCAGAAGTGGTCTGTATTTGCTGTTTTCTTTCTTTCCTAGCTTTCCTTAGTTCTAAATAGTGTTGATAATGCTAGTAAGGATTTTTTCCCCTCAGAGCACATCTTTTGATTTTGCATGTTCTCATTCCTTTTCCATCACCCCGTCTAAGGAGCTTTTGCTTGCATCTGGCTCTGCTAGCCCTAGAAGGCAGGCTATAGAAGTAAATCTTGAGCCACCGACATTAGAGAGGCGACACTTTGAAAACATTTACCGCTCAGGCTTAGAAACCAGAAACTGAAAGGTTCAAAACCGACATAGATTTTTAATCACACTATTTCTATTTCTAATTGGCTTTTGTTTGTTTATTTAGCCTCTTTAGCTGTGTGAGAGGTGGTATGAACTATCAGAGTAAGAGTATGAGTTAAGGAGTGGCATAAACCTTGAAAATGTTTTCTACCTCTAATTTCACCTAATGCAGGGTACTACATATTCTGACACAAATATCCATTTGAAAAAGCCATGTCAGTGTGACACTGTTCTAACAGAACGGTATTTTTGGTAAGTGCATCGTTGTCTATGGAAAGCTCCAGAGCCTATTTTTGACTAAAGGTGGTTGCATTTGCAGATGGGGATGAACCCTACTATCGGGCATATAACAGCTGCTGCGGCCCTTGACTTAAAGCATTTGTTACTTCAAAATTGTTCTAAAAGGAGTGATTGTGGCAAAAGTACCTGCGTGCATAGGGATATAATATTTGGTACCTATACATGTAGATGAAAAGTATCTTTTGCAAAATGTGTAAGAAGTCAAAATTGTGAGGTTATAATCCTATTGCAGTTCACTGTATTTTTTTCAATTTACAAAGAATTTTGTTTGATCCATATAGGAAGTTGAATGCATTCTCTGATGAGAGTAGGGGTAAGATTGTGTATTGTAATTTATTTGAAGAGTGGCATACATGGTGACTATGTTTCATTTGTGTAACAAGTTTATGAAGTTGCTTCAGACTAATTTTTAAAGTTTTTGTGAGGATAAGAATGTGCTAAGTGCAGGAATGGCATACCTGCTGAGATGTAATATTTATCATCTTGATTACATTGGCAGGAGTGAAAGCAAAATGGCAGGAAACAGCCTCGTTCTGCCCATCGTCTTGTGGGGCCGCAAAGCCCCCACGCACTGCATATCCACCCTGCTGCTCATGGAGGACGCATCAGTCATTGTCACAGGATGCCACGATGGACAAATATGTCTCTGGGACCTTTCTTTGGATTTAGAGGTAAGACTAAAGTCTGTGTAATCTTAATTTTATTTGTGTTTAAGGTGTGTACCATTGTCGCCAGTGTGATTTTCTTCTTTGATACTATAGTATCCATTCTGGTCTTCAGTTCTTTCTACACCCTGTTCACCTGTCCTTTCTTCCTCCCTCTTATGAGCCCTGTATTGACACTACATGCTTCCTGTAGTGAATATTTCAGACTAGCAAGAGACACACTTGCTCTTGAACTTTATTGCTGCTCCTGCAGTAATTTTTTTTTTTAAGTAATTACTTCCTCTTTTCTGGAACTGCTCTAAACTGGTTGCTAATCTCAAGTTTAGCTGCTTAATATTGTTTTGTGAAAACCGATGCCAGTGATCAGAGGACTGTACTTTAATAACCTTTAAAAGTTCTCTTTTTATTCAACCATTTTTTTCCTTGAAAGCTGAAAGAGGAAAAAAAGCCTAGTAGCAGAGGTAAAGGTTGATGATGAATTATTTTATGCCAGTGACTGCCGTGGAGTAGAAACCTGCAAGTGTCTGTTTTGAATACGATCTTGTAGTTTGCCTTGGTACAAAGAGTTTTAAACTCTTGGAATGGAATAGCAAAACAATCCTTTCTTTGGGGGGGAGCGGGAAAAAAAAGGCAGCATGCTTCACTGAATACCTAAAAATCTCTGTGAGTTACCCCCATAAATTATGTTTGTCTGGTATATTTAAAAAGAGAGACCAGGAGAAAGCAACTAGTTCTTTTTAGAAAGGACAAATAAAGGGCAGTTTTCTTTTTTATCTTTAATCTATGCGTGGGCTTTACATAAACTTATTTATGAATATATAGAGTTGTGAACTATACTTCATTGGGGGAGAAGGCTATTGTTGCAGTACAACACAATTTTTTCATTCAAATTGGGCCAAATTCAGCTTATGATTTAAAAATGTAGATAGCATGAGTTTGCAAAATGCATTTTTTCACAAATTTGCATTATGGTATTAGGCCGAAACTTTTTTCATGTTACTATAGCAGCATTCTGTGCAAACTCTTAAGATTATACATCTGCTGCTATGCTAATTAAGTGTGTGTATATAGGTATTAACACACATATATTTATATAATATGTAAAATGGAAATCTGGAATATGTATATTCTGGTTAAGTAATAGTGCTTATGCTGTTTTTACTTCACATTTTATTTCCCTGATTCTAGATTAATCCCAGAGCTCTGTTGTTTGGTCATACAGCCTCAATTACTTGTTTATCAAAGGCCTCTGCTTCCAGTGAAAAGCAGTATATAGTGAGTGCATCAGAAAGCGGGTGAGTTTCCTGAGGATTTATTAATATGCAGATCTGTTAAAAAATGGAAATTGAGGGTAGAGATCAGTTTGTTTACATACACAGTATTTTTTACTAAGTATAAGGTCTCTGTATAATGCCTAGTATGATGTCCAAATGATGGTACTTCTGCACTGTAGATATTGAGTGTGGTGTGCATTTTGGATTCGTGGCCTGACAAGAGCATAGGGAAGTGCCGGTGATGCTGGAGGGCTTCTTCTGATGTTTGTTGTACCTTGGGAGGCAGCGGCAGAACGCTGCGTGTTGTACGTAAAGCAGTATGTGGAGCACTGGGTGTGATTTATGTTTGGATGGGCAGTGAGATGTGTGACGTTGTTTCCTTCAGTCAAGCAAGGCACTTCTGTGCTTTCTGTCATCTTTTTGCTTGAGTGAGTTGGTCAGTTCAGTTGACAGTAGATCTGTATTTTGCACCTTTTTCTCAGCTTATCCAAGATCTGTTTCTTGAGTGAAAGCAAGCTTGAATTGTACTGTAGCTTGTTGGCAGGAAAGGATTCCTAACGTTTCAAAACTTGGAAACCTGTCACACAATTTTTCTGTATTTCTGTTGTAATGTTTGGTTTTTATCCTTAAGAAAAAGAAGTAAAAAAATACATTTTATTTTTAAGTGGTTTTATTTACTAATCAGAGCAACTGTTTAGAGGGTGGAAGGGGGAAGGATTTCTCATGCAATTGACATAAATGGGGATTGCAGTCAGGTAATTTGAAGAAAATAAAATCTTATTCTAACTTTTAAATATACTTTGTACACTCACATTTAAGCCTAGATTTTTGGCTAATTTCTTGAAAAGATGCACAATTTGATAAATAGCAGGCCAAAGCTTTGGGGCCAACTAGTTTTGCGGTTTATAACTCACGTGTTAATTCCCTCCACGTCTTCTCCTTCCCGTCCTCTACCCCAAGCTGAGTACAGGATCTTTAGTAACTGACTACCCTCTGCTGGGAGAGCACTTTCAGCTGGCTAAATAACTTGTCCTACTGCAGTTTCATGCTGTAGCTTTTGCTGTCTGAATTCAGTTCCCCTCCCACTATGGAGAGATTTTCCCCGTGCCCCTGTGCGTTAGTAGCCGGCAGGAGCTGGAGCCGTGCTTGGCAGCACAGCATAGCTCAGGCCGGACGGGAAGAGGGCCCAGCTTAAACAGCCTTGCAGAGATGAGGAGCCCTCACCGAGACATCTTCTGGTGCTTTCTCAAGAGCTCTTCAAGGCCAGACAGCAGTAAACAAAGTTGTTCGTGAGCCCAGGCCAGCACCTGCAAGTGGGAGGATGCATTCCCTGTGTCCTTGTGTATGCACTCGTACTCTGGCTGGCTATATGAAAGCGAGTCCTCATTACCAGTGAGCAGTTTCTAGGAAACAGGCCATGGTCTTGGTCTTCTGATAGTATCATTCTGGAAGGCAGGAGACTTTTTTTCCCCCAAAATATGAGCCTAGTTTTCATTCAGGGAGTTGGAATAATTACTGCTGTTACCAAGAGTTTAGAATAGTTTCTGAGTTCCTAAGTAGAGGTGCCAGCACTTCAGTTATAAATGAATTGTCTTCCTCAATGGACTTGCATTGAACAAGATGGGTTGCCCTTCACTCCTGTCTTATGGCAGGCCTTCTCATAATACTGCTGATTTTTAGCACCTCTTTCTTGAGTCTTAACAGCACGGGGAATGCTACGTGTTGAGGTATGGTATAGGTTTAAAAAGGATTAGCTCTCTTTGTGGAGATGGTTACTTTTATTCCAGAATAACAGTATTTTGGAAAGAAGTTGTAATTACACATCATAATATTCCTTCTTAAACTAGTGAAGATGTTGAACACTTTAATGTGGTATGCATGTGCAATTTCTTTTTAAAACATGCCTTTCCACTTTGCCTTTTCAAAGTTTGCTTTGAAAAGTTAACATTTCCAACTCTGCTGCCTTTCATTAGGCAAAATATTTAACCTGAAAGTATTTGCCAAGGTATTCCCTGAGCATCAGTCTGTTCTTGAGGGTTGCTTTTTCATTGATGCATGGAACTTGCTGTTGACAAAAAAAGGTCAAAAAAGTACAAAAGTACTGAATGACAGACTTTTCTGCTGTGCAAAGCAAACTTATAAAAGGAAGAAGAAGTTTGTGAGGCTGCAGTTTTTTTGTTTGTTTGCTTTGTTTTTAAGAGGCTGTTTGCCAAAAGGTGGATCTCCAGGCTGAGGCTGATTTTGATCAACTCTGGTTGAGGAGGAAATTTCTTAACCTCTGCCTGTATAAATGTAGCTGGCCAGGTATAGGTCTGTTATGTATCCAAATAAAATAAAGAAGTTTTTCATCTGGAAAAGGTGGGGAACAATATGACTAAATAATCTTTTAACATTGAAGTTGATAGTAGAATTTCCACCTTGTACTGGTTTCAGTACTAAGTAATCTTTTCCTTTGGATTTTGAACCAAAATATGTTTTTTGTTGTGAAATGATATATCTGATGTAAAGGGGAAAAAGATGAGAAAGCAGCCGGCAGATTCTGTTCTGATGAAATTTTAATATAAAATTTTTAAAGTAATATTTTTTAAATACCATAAATAGGGGGAATGGCTGCTAATTTGAATGAATACATAGGGGTAACTGTAATCTTTGCTTATAAGGCAAATCAGAAAAGTATCTACTGGAACTATTTATAGTTCGTTGCTCAGTGCTTTCAGTTTGCCCTTAGAAGTGCTGAAGAGTAGCAGGTGATGCTTCCACATCTTAACAGCCTGGGCCCTCAGAAAAACCCGCAGGGCCCACTGCCATCTGACACAGATCTGTTTTCTGTAATACTGTTTTCTTCCTCACAAATGCAGAGAAGGCAAGCTAATCTTTAGGTGACTTAGGGGGTGTGGCAGAAGTATATGTAATGACCTGAAACATTTGTGAGAAATTCTCAGTTACCTCCTTGAGTTTACTTAATATTGTTTGTTTACGATGCACCTTGACATTTGACTTGTTTCCCCTTATCTTTTTATGGAAGAAGAGGTTGTGTAGATTCAGATAGAAGGACTGGAAATTCAAGTTGATTTTGATGAAGTTTTCTTTATCTAAATACTGTCCATATAGTCACTAACAAATTGTTCAAATGGTTAAGTTTCTTTCCAGTGTAAATGATTTTTAAACCCTTGGAAGACTGAAATATTTTCCGTGTAGTTTTAATTTGCCTTTTCTGTTTTAGGGAGATGTGTCTGTGGGATGTGAATGATGGGAGATGCATAGAGTTTACTAAACTAGCCTGTACACATACTGGCATACAGGTTAGTACTTTGTGTATGTTTCAGAGGACCTCTTCTACATTGTAAAGCATAGATAACTGTAGATTAGTTATCAAAACAAGGCTGTTTGGATTCTTTTTAGGCTTAATAATGACACTATATGCATACTGAAGTATCCCATAAATAGTTTATGCTGTATCATCAAATGTCCTAAAGCTGGAAATACGTGTGTGCCTCAGCATTTGAAAAAATGTATCATAATTAGAGAGACTGGAAAGAAAGGAGGAAAAGGAGAAGATTTTTGGAGGAGTACTGCCAGGTGAAGTGGGAGCATGAGGATGATCTTAGCAGGGAAGGCTGAGGCAGGCTTTTGTCAGCTACAGGAGCTGAGTGTACAGGGCAAGGATTGCCTTGGGAGGGTAACAGGAGAAAGGAGGCCTCTGCAAAAAGTTCTCCTCATCAGTGCAGTAATTTTTAAACATACAGGCATTAGAATATACTTAGGAAATCATGGTTTTGATTAAAAATGAAGTAATCAATGTCTCACAAGGAGTGTAACTTTTGTATTTTGTTAATATCCATTTAGTTCTATCAGTTTACAGTTGGGACTCAGCGTGAAGGGAGACTATTGTGCCATGGACACTATCCAGAAATTCTTGTTGTGGATGCTACCAGCCTTGAAGTTCTTTATTCTTTATTATCAAAGATATCCCCTGACTGGATCAGCTCCATGACTATCATTAGATCCGATAGAACACAAGGTAATTATTTTAGTTGCTTTTATTATGCCTTTGGCTCCCTCTAAGAGAAATGCTATCTTCAACTTTTCCAAGAACCTGGGGAGTAGCTAGAATGTTACTTCTTGTGAACTTGGGCAACACCCAGCAAGCACTAACCCTTCAGAAAAGCAAAGCATACATAGTTGTTTCCAGTCCCTGAAAAAGAGGCTAGGTTATTATCTATGCAGTATTGTCTCTATTGTTGTTCCATCAAATGGGAGTTCTGACTCTGGCTAAAATGTAACTGCTTTCTCATGAACAGAACCTAAAATTTAGCTACCACTCTGTGTGCACACTTGGCAGGATCCAGGCTCACCTAGTGAATAGATTGAGTTCTGTCATCTTCAGCGTGTGCATGTGCTGAAACCTGAAGGACAAGGAACCTTCCTATAAGAAGAGTGATTTTTTTTTTTTTTTTTTTTTTTAAATAAAAGCGCTTTCCACTAAGGTGATAACTTGTTTTCTCTTTGAGAATTGGGAAAGAGATCTGGAGAGCACTCTTTGACAGCTAGAGCCTGGAAACTGGCACAAGACTGAAGGAAGGCGTACAAGCACTCTAAATGCTATGGCTGTCATCTGCATTACTAACGTGATGTGTAGAATACATCTGAGATCATTTGGCAAACTATACGTTGTAATTTTTGACAAGATACATACCAGGAGTATTTCTTTGTGATTAGTAGCTTTACAGAAAGCACTGTGGTAACATTTTCAAAGCTATTATTGTGGGAAACGTGTTTAAGGAATGTGCTGATTAAAGTACACAATAGGATTAAAAAGCCTGAAGACTGTAGGGGGAGGAACTTCTAAGTGTGATGACAGTCAGTTTAGTGGAGAGGAGTGTGAGTAGGCTTATGTTCGGTGGTGGATTCGTTGACATAGTTTGAAGTGATACCTGTCCGTGCATCTGTTTTGCTCTGCTAGTTTGTGTTAATTTGCTACGCTTTAAATTCTGGCAGCTGAGCAGGAGAGGTGTCGCATTCAGGTATTCTTGTTGTGGAGACCATAATTCCCAAGAGGTTTGGGAAACACTAAGGAAGAAAATCCTGACTTTTATCTTGAATTAAGGCTGATGGCAGTTGTATACTGAGTGTTGACAACGTCCTGTACTGGGAAAGCTCAGATGCTGTCCCCACAACATCTAAGTTGGTGGAACAATTGGAAGTGAACTCTGGTATTAAGTGTTTCCTGATACTGCCTTTAATTTTATTTCTTTTTTTTTTTGTAATCAAGAAGTTACCCCTTGGATTTTGGTCTTAGACCAGACTTGTCTGGTAGAAACAGGAATGTCTAGAAAGTTTGACTAGCACTTGATATACCTTTTTCTTTCGTGAAGGTAATGACTCTAGTGGAGTAACTTAACAGAGATGCCCTTTGGGAACCCACAGTCAAGAGATGCTCAGGCAGCGATACAACTAGAGTATGTTAAAATTCATACTCCCCACGCAACTTCAGTGTCCCCGCAGGCTGCTGTGGGCAGGCAGCTAGGCATAAGCAAGAAATCTCCTCTTGCCTGTGGGGAGAGTGGTGGGATAACACACAGTGTCTGATAGTTGTACTAGAAACAACTGTGACTTCCCTTCCCCCCATTTAATTTGAGCCCTAGTATTAATTAAGAGAGAAGGGAATGAGACTGTAACACAAAACCATGGAATCTGTGTTTGTGCATGTGCATATGTGCTTCTGGAATACCTCTTTGCAAAGCAAACGCTTCAGGAATATTTTGATAAACTTTCATGTTGAGGTACTCTCAGTACATTTTTGTACTCGGATATGCGCAAGTGTGCAACAAAATGAAGACCTCCTTGTACTTACCAGCCTAATGTTTGTTTTTCCCCAGAGGATACTGTTGTAGCAGTCTCGGTGACTGGCATCCTGAAAGTATGGATAATAACCTCTGAAGTTAGTCGGATGCAGGTAAACAAAGGTTTCTGAATTAATGATATTTCCTGTTGTGATGAAGGGAGAACTTCTATTAATGCTGTTTCCTGTTCTTCCGGCTACCTAGTGATACTACCTTTTTTTCCTCTTTGCCATTTGAAAATCAACTTCCTTGCTTTTGCTTTGCTGATTCTTCAAGTTACCAACAGAACTCCTAATCTTTCTCAGCTTTGGCTCAGAGAACTTATTTCAAAATTATGACTAGGATAATCTCTGATTTCTAAAATTTTTTTTTATTTGTACCATGTAATCATTTGTGTTAATATACAAATGTTCTGTACACAAATATTTTTTCTTTTAATTGCCCCCCCTCTTTAAAAGTACTTTTCTTTTGTGAAGTCATCTTCTACTACATTTCACAGGACTTTTGAGTTCCAAAGGGAATTTAGTAACAAAGAATGTTACAGTAATATTTAATTTTCCAAACCAATACAGGTGCTGTACTGCATGCGTAACTTTATTCAGTACAGGCAAAACTTATACTGCAAGGTCTTGCGTATAAAAGTACTCATTAGTTGAAAGAGGTGATGCTAACAAATACATGTTTACTCTGTATAGTACAGGTAGAAGAAATAAGTCACAGAGTTAAAGCTTGCCCTGTACTGCACAGGAAGTGTGTGTCTTAATGTGGTGGTGCCATTATAGGAGTGACTTTATCACAGTACTTTTCGTTTTTAAGATTAAGTTCTCCAGCACATTTCTTGTGCTCTTAAAGATATCTACACTTAACATCTACAAATTTTTCATTATAGTTTTATTATACTATACTATATTACTATTATTAATAAATTTAGTATTAAATTTTATTTATTATTAAATGTAGTATTTCCTTTGAGAAAGATAAGTGCAGTGTTGGATTATCTACAGCTTGCTTTGTTATTTGGCAGTTCCTGCCCTCCTGTATACTAATGAATAAAAGTCTTAAAGGAGATTCGATATGTGACTTGTAGACCTCTGGCAAATTAGCTATTTGCAGAAACCTCTTGTAAAAGATATACCCGACTATAGGTGTTTATGTCCTGGTTTCCCAGCAGCGGGAAAATAACATGATATATAAATGAACTATTTTTTTTATGAATGTGTTTATTTCCAGAATATTTATAATGCAAAAGCAACACAGTTTGCATTAGCTTGGAACACCAATATAAAGGATTCCTTGCTTTTGGCCCAGTCAGGGCCAGAGGTGGTATTCACGTTTGTTTCATAGTTTCAAACTTGGTGAAAGTATGTTTGCTCTCAAAGCATTTTCTGGAAACCCTTCTCATGCAGCTACTAATGTTTCAGCTAACATCACATTTAACAGTTACACTTTAAAAGGCAACTGTGAGCAGTGAGGAGTATTGACTGTTACTAAAGTAAGAAACACAAAGACATAACTAAATGGGAGCTTATCACAGTCTAGTCTATCTGGGATATGGGGAATCTTGAAAGAATGAAATGTGAGCTGAATCTGCTTACTTTTTTGGCCGATTATCTGGATGCAAGGTAATTCATTGACACTGATGATACTAAATAGGCAACACTAATCTGTCCAGCTGGGGAATTTGTTAGACTTAAGTGACAAAAGAGGATACCACATGTTCTTGCAGGTTGTCTTATGAGGAATAACAGAATAATAACTTCTATGAGTGTTTGATTTTTCCTTAGAAGTTAGCCATCTAGCATCTTATGAAACAGCATAGTCCCTTTTCCATCACATGGTCTCTGCCATGTTCCTAAGTTCAATCTGAGCAAGAAAAAGAATCAGCTGGGTATTTTCTTGTTATCCAATTTACATCTGCATGTTGTTCTGTGTTTCTGTGTTTTCTGTGAAACTCAGTTGCAGATGCTGGTTGCTGTCACACTGTCTGAGCACTTAAATGGTTTCTGTGTAGAACAGAATGCGTATTCCCCATCTTGAAGATGAGGAAATAATATTTCGGGAAAATAACTTACCGCAGAGGTTTGTAACAGTAAGGAGTTATGATCTAGAACATCTGGGTCCCTGCTTCTCCCTTAGTTGCCTGGATATCCTGGTTTTCTCTGCCCTGTCTCAGTACAGTGGTTTTTTTAATGAAAGAGAAGAGCCCTGTGAGATTGGTTAAAGTGAGTGTCTTTGCAGGCAGGTCTTTCTGTAAGTCTCCTGTTTATACCCACAGCAGGGTATCTGCAACCTTCTGTTGTTTCAGCCAGGTTTTTGTAACTGTAAGCCAAACCCTTCAAATGATGAATGGCATGGCTGTCCCTCCTTCCTTCAAGGTATCCTAAGTCAGAGTGAAGATGGACAATCAGTCAGATGTTCAGCTCACAACTGTGGATTAGGTTGGGAGCTAGTTTGTATGTGTTCTGGATTTGGACAAGTTAGCAGTGACCACCCTCAATACAACCAGAAGAGAAGGTTTTGTTCTGAGGTGCGCTCAGACGAATCAAAGTATGGAACCAATGTGATGGACCAGTCTGATACTCAGACTCAGCAAAGGGTGTTTGGCCAAATGGTTAAGCTCCCGTGCTATTTGATAGTGCTAGATTGAATCTCAGAAGAATGTCATCAGCAGTGACTGAATCTTAACCTCTGGCCTAGGGTCAGTCTACGGCTGAAAACTTTGAGATGTGGTCGTGCTAGTGGACATGAGGAAGGGAACGGGCTCATGTGTCCAGCAGTTGGGTGCTCTGGCTCTGCTGACCTGCTGGTCAGTTACTTGCACCTGATTATGGTTAATAGATATGCTCTCTAAATAAAAGTGATAACCTCCTGTTAGTGTCACTTTTGTCTGTCTCTACAAGCCAATTTCTTACCTATCGCTTCTTTTAGTTCTGTGCTTCAGCATATGTGCTATTCTTGTACTTGTGACAGAGTCTGCAGGTTTGACTCTTTATCACAGGAAAGTTGGTATTTTACATATGATATTAATCATAGGAGCATCAAAATAAAATATTAAGTGTTTAAGTTAAAATTTACAGAAACAAGCTCATGACTTAAGCAAATTTAAAACCATTGAGAACTGCCTTTTTTGGAGATGTTGCTATTACAGAGGGTAATATGGCTGTCTTTTTATTTAAAATTATACACCTGAAATTAATGTGGTTAATTTAATGTTGGTTTTGTTTGTTTTTTAGGATACAACACCAGTATTTGAAGAGGAGTCAAAACCTATTTATTGTCAAAACTGTCAAAGCATTTCTTTCTGTGCATTTACCCAGCGGTCGTTGTTGGTAGTGTGTTCCAAATACTGGAGGGTAAGGAAAGCTAGCTGCTTTTTCACTGTAGAAGCTGATTTAATTAAATTTCCAGTAAAACATTTAGATCAAGATGCTTTAAGTCCTTTTAATGTGGCTATATTGAAACTGAAATTAGCTGCTGTCTGGGCATTTTAATCTGTAGTTGGTTAATGACAATAGACTTCTCTGTTTCTTTTCAGGTTTTTGATGCTGGAGATTACTCCCTCTTATGTTCAGTTCCTAGTGAAAATGATCAGACCTGGACTGGTGGCGACTTTGTGTCAGCTGATAAAGTGATTGTATGGACGGAAGATGGACAAAGTTTCATATATAAATTACCAGCCAGGTAGTCAACGATGAAATGCTCCGTTTATTTATTTTTTGAGATAAAAACATGAGCAACTTTGAAGAAATATTGAGTATCTTTGGCTTTTATTTTGATACAAAGTCATATAGATGTTGCAGAAACTACTATTCCATGAGCATACGTTAAAGTGTGGGTCCCCTGAATGTATCATGGTGAAGCAATGCTGAGTAATTTAGATTGCTTCAATCAAGATTGCTTCACTATTTTCTGATATTACACTCTTTTTCACTTCCTAATGGAGCTTGTGATGGGAAGAGGTACATTTTGCTGTTGAACAAGTGTCATAAATTACAATAAAATATAATTTAAATATTTCCTTAACCAGGTCCAAATAAGGAAGAAATAAGGTTTTGCTATATGGAGTAGAATGGAAATGATGATTGTATTATTGTAACAGAGTGTTGTTTCAGCCCATTAAGAGAAGGCACTAACAGCTGAGTTTGTGCGTGTAAATGTGAAAATATAAAATTAATTTAAAATTAGTATCAAAGAGGCTAAATAAATGTAGAATGACAAAAGTAAAATAAAAACCTTTTTAGTTTTCTTTGGATATCTTCATGACATGCAAACTTCTCTGTTCTGGGTAGACATACAGTTTTATCTTGGAGACCTTTGAATATTCTCACATAAATCAGGCAAGGACTGCTTTCTCACCCTCTTATGTCATAAGAGCATAAGAATGCAAGCAGATCTATCTGATGATCTGTCAGAGTCGTCCTTGGGTTTGGTGTGTTTTGGTCCTGAGTCTGAGGCCAGAGGTGTTGAAGCCCAAAGCAGACCTAAAGCCAGGCTTCCTTCATTTTTTTTTTCCCTTCAATTCTGAACGTGTGTGGGAACCGAGCTGGATACATCTAATGTAATGTGAGTAATGATCTGCTTTATGCTGTATTAACAGTTGAAAACATATAATGTTTAAGGGCTTGGGTGTTGTTTTTGCTTAGTGTTATTCAGTGATGTAGTAATGGCTTTCTAGTAATGTAAGGAATTTTATTCCTCTGTCTTTGTTCTTAAACCCAGCTGTCTACCAGCTAGTGACTCATTTCGCAGAGATGTGGGGAAAGCAGTAGAAAATTTAATTCCACCTTTATTGTACAGTGTGTTGGACAGAGGAGATAAACAGGTAAAATATATGTTTGGGATTTCTTTTATGGACTGCATTTCTCTTTGTGAGTTGAAACATGCGTACGTCATGACCAGTTCTTTTTCAAAGTAGACCTTTAGGATTTCTCCTTTCCCTAGAGAAAGTAAATAGATGCAATTTCCTTGCTGTTTAGTTTGGTTTGGTTCTTGTTGGTTTTCAGATAAATGCAGAGCTTAGTCTCTAGTGAAGTGAATCTTCAGTTCCTATATACTAACAGTTTTATCATTCGTCAATGCCTGGAGAATTAGAAGTCAAGTTGTGATGTGCATGATGATTAGGCAATAACTGAGCATGTACTTTTAGAATCACAACTTTGAATTTGAAAGCTTAAATCCTTGCGAAGTAAAGAAAATACACTTTTGTAGGCCAAAGTCCTCATTGAGCTATACTTTATTTTTATATTGTACTGTGAACTGTATCTGCTATAAACTAATATATCTAAGACTGCTGTATAAGTAACTCGGATTTACAAATGCTGTTATTACAAGACTATTGTAGGAATCCTTTTTTTATCTTAACCATTTAGTCTGTTGTCAAATTTGGACACTGAAACATTTATATGTTTGATTTTTTTTTTTCTTTATGCTGTCAATCTAATATTAAAACTTTGCTTCTGTCATGGACTGTGTTCCTTTGAGTAGTGTGTCTTCAGCTCACCACTGCAGTTAGAATGTTAACAATTGTAGAACAAGCACACACATATATAACATGTTCTAAATATATTTAGAACAAAACCATATGTATATAAAAGTCTTTTTTCTTCTCCTCTAAACCTGTGACTTGTAACTAACCACAGTTTCTTGTGATTCATATTGCTGTATTTATTCTTTCTCCTGTGAGAATGATAAAGCATAAAGTAGCTCGTTTTTGTCCTGCTTGTAGAAGGTACAGTGGATTATGTGGGGCAAGTATGTTTTGAGGTTAGTACCCGATTTTCATGTGTTCTGAGGTTGTTAATTATGTTTCTTTAACAGCTGCTAATATGTCCTCCAGTTACTCGGTTCTTCTGTGGACACAGGGAGTTTTTCTACAAGCTGTTAATCCAAGGCGATTCTTCAGGGAGACTGTGTATTTGGAGTGTGCCTGATACTGCTGAACAACAAGGTAGTGCAAAAGGTATACCGAATTAACAGACATCTTGCCAAGTCTTTTAATGGGCATCTGGGCATCTCTCTGTTTTGTTACGTGTTTTGTTGCTGGGTAAAACATTGCTGCTTTTTCTACAAATTCATGAAGCTGGCTGCTATTTTAATTGTTAGCTTCTTGTAAGAGTTGTAGTAACTTAATTTTTTTCATATATGCTCAATATCTTAATTTACTATGAGTATTTTTCAGGTATTGAGTTTTAACTGCTTTTTTTTTTTTTTTTTCAAATACTAGCTATGGTCATTGCTGTCTGCCTGCGTAACTTCCTCTTGCAGCTTAAATCATATACTTTTCCATATGTTGTTTCTGTGTTACACAGTCAGTAAATTAATCTCTAGTATGTAACTTTTACTTTGTTCAAAGTGTTATAACATGGCATATTTGAAGTTTGAGATCTTGCCAGAAAAACATTCCTAATTTCTATTCTTTTTTATTTTGGTTTGGTTTGGTTTAAATCCTCCTCCTGCCTTACTGCTGCTTTTTTTTTTTTTTTTTTTGGTGTGGGTGTGTGTGTCTTTTTAAACAGGGCTGCAAACAACAACTTCAATATCCCTCCAGGAAGCTTTTGATAAACTTACTCCTCGCCCTGCTGGGATTATAGACCAACTAAGCTTAATACCAAACATCAACGAACCACTTAAAGTTACAGCCAGTGTGTATATCCCAGCACACGGGCGTTTGGTTTGCGGTCGTGAAGATGGAAGCATTGTTATTGTGCCAGCAACACAAACGGCTATTGTTCAGCTGCTGCAAGGAGAGCATATGCTTAGGAGAGGTATGCGAATAAGCTTCGAAAAGCATGGCTGGGTAACAGCGTGCGCCTGTCATGAGATAAATTAAAGTACAAAATAGTTCCATGAAGTAAACATTAAGTCATTTTACAGGTAGAAATCATAGAATTGTTTTCTTAACAACTCTGATGTTCTATTATGTAATGAGAAACCTAAGTAAGAAATTAACTGTGGCCAGCTTGCATCAATTTGAGGGGTGGTCCCTTCACTGGAAAGCCTTGGATATTTCTCCTGGGTTTTTGAAATGCAGTAGCAAAGATGTGGCACGGGACATCTCCTGTCTCTTCCAGAATAGTTCTGGCACTGCGTTCAGCTGGGGTGTCTTCATTGGGAGAATAATGCATCTGAAAGAGAATTCCTCTTTGTGTATTTTGTGGTTAGTTGAGTGTTATGCATTGGCCTGCTTTTGTATATTTTGGTTCCATATAATGTTGTTATAATACTTTTGTGATCATAGTTGCAGAACAAATATTTGGGTTTTGATTTTTACAAATGCTGATAAATGAAAAAGACATGTAAATATATTTCTGTAAATATACCTATGAGCTTGTCAGTTATATATGAAGCTGTTTGTTGTACTGTTTCCTTTCTATAACTGATTTACTCTACATAACTTTATACAAAAATGATTTTTTCTTAATGTGAAGTTTAATTGCATTGAAGTTGATACATTATTCTGCAAATAAGCATTGGTGGTTCATACCCTCATAAAGATACAAAAGTACCTGTGCGTGTTCTACGTAAGCTTTGCTGTGCCTGCTAAAAAGCATAATCACATAGAAGAAAAAAGTTAAGCTATACCATGCAGGTATTGCATAGAATACTTGATGCTGGTATTTAATTTACTGGGCCCTTTTTGTCGTATTTGCCATCTAAAGAAGACATTTTTTCTAAGCATCTTTTGCAATAGTTAAAAGGTTAGAATGAGAATGATTTTACTATTGTATTTGATCTCAGTGAACAGAAGACTCGCCATTCTTGCTCTGTGTTCACAAAAACTATTTTCCTTTTTAAATTTAGAATTGATGTCATTAACCTGTTCTGCACAAGCACCAAAAGCACAACACTGCAGACTTGCATGCTACTGTTGTGGCTGTGCAGAACAAGACTATGAAATTTTGCTGGTACTGGTCCTTTTGGTTACAGCTTTGGATAAAGTCATCTGTGATGGGGAAGGAAATTTATTTTTCATATCTTTGTGGCCTTTTTAAATTATTTGTTTTTCTGGGATATTTTTTGCAGGAGGCTGTTTTAAGACAGCTTAATTACTTTAAAGTGAGATTGTACAGCAAGACAAAAGGAATTATTTGGTACATGTGCAGTAAAAAAAACTATGAACATTTAAAAAAAAAGACAGGCCTAATTCTATAAGAACTCTGTCAGAAATTGCAGTATGTCTGTATTATTTTTTTTATCAAGAACAGTGTTTTGGATTGTTAACTGTTCTATTGAATTATATTTTTTTTCCTCTGTTTTTCTTTTTTTTTTTTTTTTCTTTCCCCCTACCACCCCTTACCCAATTTCACAGGCTGGCCACCTCACCGGACTCTCCGAGGCCACCGAAACAAAATTACTTGTTTACTGTATCCTCATCAGGTTTCTTCTCGTTATGATCAAAGGTATTTGATCTCGGGTGGTGTGGATTTCTCAGTCATCATATGGGATATATTTTCTGGAGAGATGAAACATATCTTCTGTGTACATGGTGGAGAAATCACACAACTTCTAGTTCCACCAGAAAACTGTAGTGTAAGTTTTACATAATATGTCTGATAACCTGTCTCACTTTCCATAAATGGTACAACTCCTCAGATCCTTCTCGATAATGTGTGTAATATGAAATACTGAAGATTTAGTACTGTCACAACGTATAACTCTTGCAGACACTTAAAAGGAGTTTAATTGTTCTTTTAATCTTGGTTTTGTTCGCATCATGTTTTAGCTACATAAAGGATTAAAAGCAGTGGAGAAAACTGAGTAGCAAAACCTAGCTAGTGAAGGAAATGCTTGGCATTTTATCAAATACAGCATTAACAGTGGGAGGGGATTTCCATGATGTAGAAGTAGTCCTTCCCTGAAGGTGTTTGAGCATGTAATAAGCAAGCATTCCCCACCGGTCAGCCCATAGGTTTTAAAGGCAATTTTGTCTTTCCTAACTTGGATGAGTCGGTAGAATTTAATGAACAAAATGACATTGATTTACTTGAAAATGGTGCTTTCTCTTTTCTGTTCAACAAAACAGGTTCTAGTACCTGTTTGCTCTTAGTGATGTGCAAGAGATGGGATTCAAGTGAGTTTCTGCAAGTGAAATTCTGTTTCTAGTGGCCTCAATGAGTTTAGCCATAGACTTATGAGCCTGTTTCTTGTTTATAAAATAGGTTGTTGATCACCATGCTTGGTCCAGTGAAGAAGAGACTATTAAATGCAAACTCTGCATTATGGTTAACATTTCTTTTCTTTTTTTTCCCCCCTTTTATTAGGCAAGAGTCCAGCACTGTATTTGCTCTGTTGCCAGTGATCACTCAGTAGGCCTTCTGAGTCTGCGGGAGAAAAAATGCATCATGCTGGCATCCCGTCACCTTTTCCCTATTCAAGTAATAAAATGGAGGCCTTCCGATGACTATCTGGTGGTAGGATGTTCAGATGGGTCTGTCTATGTCTGGCAAATGGATACTGGTAAGGTTAAGTTCAAAGATGTTGATTAAACAATTTTTTTAATATATATATATATGGTTATAGTTCTGTTTAAGTTGCATCTGAGAGAAGAGTTAAATTTTTTTGCACATTTATATTTGGAAATTTAGCACTCCACACATTCCTGAAATTTGTAGATTATGTAAGCTTTTGTTAAATGTATATTTTAGTATTTGGAATAACTTATTTAATTTTGGAGAGGTATAGCTTGCTGTGGCTATCTTCCCTCTATATGTTTTCCTAGTTATCTTTAGAGACACTAGTTAATGTTGGCTGCACGTGTAATGTCCTCTCAGTTTGTTAGTGTCTATGCTTCCTCAGCAATTTTCTTGAAAGCTTGGTGTGTAAGTCCAACACCTTGAATCTACGATAGTTACCTCATCTGCAGAATGAAGAAAGTGTTTGTCTGGGTTTTGTTGTTTGGTGTGGTGTGTTTTTTGGTTGTGTTTTTTTTTTTTTTAGAAAGGGACTAATGCCTAGTTTTTCTTAAAACTAAAAATGAGCCTTAACAGAATGAGCAACAAGGCATAAAATAAAAACAGCTTTGTTGTAGAAAATTTTGTGATATTTGAAAGGGAGAAAGTGAGGGGAAAAATGTATCAAAATGTATGCAGTATATAATTACCTTTTAACTCCTTAACTCACTTAAGGAAAAACCACAAACCTGCAATAATGCCTGAATATTACTTTCACCTTATTGTGAAAATTAGGTGAGAACTGTTTTTTATTGAAGCTCTAGGAAGCAGAGAGGAACTTGAGATCCATCGTGGAAAATTTAATCCACACAGGTGTTTGGGTGGGAGAGGGAAATCGAAATGATTGAAAACAGCCTTCCACTAAAAATGTTGAACAACTGCAGTCATTACTCTCTGGTCAGTACAGAACCATACTGTGGGGTTTTCAAACTTGACTTTTGTTAATGTGTTTTTTCCTTACGCACTTCAGCTTCATGGAAATTTAGGAGAATTCCATCCCTTTTGGAATATTAGTTCTAAAAATAGCTGCTAACACAATGGAAAACTTTATGCATTGCACCCTGTAGTATATGTTATTTTTGCCTTTTGCTGTACTTGTGATATTTTGGGCATTCTGAATTGTTTCTGCTTTTCAAAATAGGTGCGCTGGACAGGTGTGTGATGGGAATAACAGCAGTGGAAATCTTGAATGCCTGTGATGAGGCAGTCCCAGCGGCTGTGGATTCCCTGAGCCATCCTGCCGTCAACCTGAAGCAGGCCATGACTAGGCGTAGCCTGGCTGCTCTGAAAAACGTGGCGCATCAGAAACTACAGACTCTTGCCACTAACCTGCTCGCTTCCGAAGCGTCTGACAAGGTAAGTTGTGTTTCAGTTTGTTTTTAGTGCAGCACCTGGAACATCTATTTCCATAAATAATTGAATAAAATATGGGGAGTCTTCATCGTTGTAACTGACAGGGTCTTATCCAATGCTCTCTGAAATTTTAATAAAGACCTAAACTAGCTTTACCTGGCCTGGGGTCAGTCTCAGGAGTTCACTATCCTTGAACAAAAAGTATCAGCCTGCTACTTAGCACTTCGGTGTGTGCTCCTCTGTATTTTTTCAGGCTGAATTTATTTAAAATCTGGATTTAGTAGCATTTCATAGAATCGAGACTATTTGTTCAATTGTGTATGTCCTGTTAATTTATGGTATTGATGGGTACACAGGGAAACCAGCCTGTGATCCATATCCATCAGAAGCAAATCTCTCCCTTTTGTTTTGTGCTAACTTTGAGGAATGGAATCAGCATTGATATGTTGTTTTCCCCTTTTTCCCCCCATATTGGACATGCTTTATGTGTTCCTGCAGGTCTTGCTAAATGTGGAACTGGAGCTTGATTTTATTTCATTTTGGTAATTGCTGCTGTGTGACAATTCAGAAAAAGTATTATTAAAATATATGTACAAATAGATAAAAATAGAGCCAAAATAACTTAAATGCTGAAAATTAATTATGGTTTGGGAAATGTTTTAAGTGTTTAATGCTAAAAGATATTAATGGGCTTAGCTGATTCCTAAATATTTCAATGCTTAATGTTTACGGACTTTTTAAAGTTATGTGTCTTCATTTAGAAAACACAACTTTACAATTTATATCGATGTTACTGACTACAACAACAGGCTGCTTGCTGATCTGAGGAATAAGTAAATGCTTTTCATTAAGAACTCTGCTAAGCAGACCTTTCTGATAATACCATAATGTATTTTCGGATGTTAGAGCAATAGCTGGACAGTGATGGTAGTTTAGCTGGTGGGCTCAACAGCATGTCAGTGCAGATCGTCAGAGAGCTTTAAGGAAGACCATTCTCTTGGGCTTTGCATCATGCATTTTTGTTTTGGCCAAATACAGAGAAAAGGTAAGTCCTGACCTTGTGAGGGTTCTATGAGCTTTTTCACAGAAAAAATATGACCCCTGACTTTTAGATTTTTGCCTTTCTGTTAAAGATTAATGGAAGGAAGTGCAAAATTATCTTGAAGGAAACTAGGGTAAAAAATCCTTAGAGTGGCATATTAGAGAAGTAAGAAAGAGGCTTTCCTTGCCCTGAGCAACTTGCCCTAGTGGATACAGCTTTGAGCAGGGGTTGGATTGGAGGATCACCAACCTTAAGGGATTCTGTAACTGCATCCTGCTTACCTTTGCTCTTATTGATGATTCCAGCACTCTACCCTTCATCATAACCTTTTTCCTAATAAAGACCTGTCAGAGTACACAGGTAATAAATTTGTTTAGTCTATCAATGCCACTCAAAAATGTTACCCGAGTTCAAGCAAAAAGAGCTTGTATTCTCCCTTTTCCTTCCCATTAATGCAGACTTCTAATGTTCTGGTCGCCTGGGCTGCGACCAGCAGAGAGCAGCAGAGCTCTGCTCCCGAATGGGCTTTTATCACTTGTTTATTTATTTCGCTTTCTTCCCTTGTATTCTGCTTGGAAAAGAAATGTCACTTTGACACCATCGTGTTTCTACAGATATGTTATGTGCTATTCCTGACTGTTCATGTACATAAGTATGAATGTTGCACTTGTACATGCTGTGCAAATGTATGTGTTTTATGTGCAGGTTCCTCATGTTTAATGGAGGTATTGCTGCCTACAAAGGCGTGATACATAGCACAGCAAAGTGTGTTCTATACCAGAGGTCAATGATGATCAATAGCTAAAATATTTTGCTTATATTGTTGCTTCTAATTTTACCATTATGACCATCACCAGACACCATTTCATAAGAAATTACCTGCATTACATTCTGAGAAAAAAACCTAGATTTTTTTAAAAATAAATAAGGAATATGTGACTAAATCAGTCCGTTGCAGAAGATAATTTGCAGCTATTATTTATTGACACTTAATTATTCTGGTTTCTATTATTTGCTTTTCATGGCAAATTTATTTAAGAAGCATAGTTTATTTGTTCTCCCAGTTGACCACAGGGAAAGGAGCAGCATGTGGCTATTTGTGCTAGTGTTGATTGCGTTAGGCCCTGGTTGCTTGGCTGGCGCAGCAAGCGAGCCAGCGCTGCAGCTCCTCCGAGAAATGTAAGAACAGAGAGCGAGAAGGATGGCCTCTGTTTAATTTTCCTTTCATAATCCCTGTGACCAAATGTGAATTTTCCTTCTGGTAGTGCCTTGACTTAGTTACATAAGTGAATTAATTGTAATGTGAGGACAGACAGAAGTTAAAAACTACTTGATTCTAGCGGAATAGCAGTTGGTATTGAAGATTTTGCCAGGTCTGTATTGCATTTTTGGAGAGTCTTTTGATGTGTTTTGAATATTGCTCTGTACATGTGCTTTTTGTATCTGGTTTGTTTGTTCTTTACAAAACGAGTGCATTGGAATAATGTAAAATATTTATGTGTGTGTGTTGAGAGTCATCCTCTGAAAGTCAGGAAGAACTAGAGAGTGCAGCAAGCAAACCAGTAATTATACTTGCTCTTCTCTACTTCGACACCATGCAGTAAAATATACGTGGGTATTCATTCTAAGTAAGCAAAGTATTAGCAATCTGAAATTAAGAGGCTATAGATGAAATAAAGTATTAATGTGGTAGAAAAATGAAGATTACAATATCAATTAAGACTAACATAGTGGATTGTTTTAGATAAATACACTTCCAGTGTATTATGTTTAGACAGGATTAAAGGAGCAGTTTTTTACTCTTTTCTTTTTTTTTTTTCCTTGGCGTCTTGGTGTGAAACTGTCAAGGAGAGAGGTTATTCTTGAGTTGCTCCAAAGTAGCACTCCGAAATGAATTGCAAAGAAGCTGTGGCTGGATCATCAGCTGCTCAGGGTAACAGAGCCTCTTTCAGACAGATCGGCTTCCAAATATAAAGCTCATGTAAAACTTTGGAGGGGCCAATTCTTCCTGTGAAGATTTTTACTGTAAAAAGCAATCTCACATTGTTCAGGGTTATACAGTAACCCATGGCCACAGAAAAAGCAGAGTGCTTTACAAGAGAGAAATCTGTGTGCATGAGAACCTTGAGAATTAAAATAATATGCTTATTTCAAAGCCAGGTTCATACACTGGACCAATAACTGAACATGGTGTGTTAGATATTATATTCTTTCATGTTAACAGCATTTTGGGGGTCTTTAAAGCTATAAAGGAAATGGAATATAAAAAAGTTACTCCAGTTTTCAAACACATGCTGTGAAATTTGTACAAAACTTAAAGCAGCCAAGTAGTTGTAGGACTAGAAACGCTTACTGTCTTGAAAGAAAGTCCTTGAGAGAAAATAAATGGTACGTATGCACATCCAATTTTCCAATTACAGGATGTTAAGTAGAATATACATCTGTTTCCGTGATTCGTGGTGATAAACATGTGTTAGTGTTCAGAAGTAGGATAAAAAGGGTTGAAAAACGCAAGATTCTACCAATGGATGTTGGTAGAAATAATGTAGTTTTACAGCTCAGCAGATTTTCAGTGGTGACCGCTCCTATAGCCCAGAGTATTTAAGGCTTCATAACAGGTGCGTGTTGCTTTACGTCAGTGAAAAAAGGAAGCAGTATATCAGCAGGTACATAGAACAGGGTACAAACCTATTACCAGTTTGTGTATGTATACAGAATATTAACATTTTTGTTACATGTAACATGTATGTTATTTGCATAGTCTGTGTATGTGTGTATATGTAGGCATACCTATTTGTAACTATATATACACTGTATATATAAAAGCTGCAAGCTTTGTTAATTTCTAAATAAACTATCCTGCTGTAAAATGTGCTTTTGTGGTTTAAAAAAGAACATAAAGAATGGAAATTGGAGAGCCTACCAAACTGAAAGAGTTTATATTAATGTTAAGGCTGTTGAGTTATGGATAAGAAAAGATTTAGGAGCCCTTAGCTGTGTTGCTTTTATTGGTGATATATTAAGAACTTCTGGATCGTTTCTAACTTCAGTAAAGGATGATGTTTTCTGAACAAACCATTTAGCCTGTATCAGTTGTGGAAAAAACACCATTTCTCCTGCAGCCCTTCTTAGACTTGTGTAAGGTGATGGTTTTTATGTGCTCCCTTAGATTTAGCTGTCGGTTGAGCACGGGGTTTAACTTCCGCAGTGACTAATACAGGCATCAGGAATGCTTCTTCATCACTGAACCTAGTGACTGCTTCTCCTGCAGGTTTGTCTTGCTCTGACTTTGTAAGTCCGTGCATCAAACATGCATATTCAACCTTAAGTCTTTCAAGCCGTTAAGTAAATTGTAAAAAAGGAGAAATAATACTTGACTTACATTTGAACAAGGTTTATTTCTGTTAAAAGTTTCTTTTTCACTTGTTTGAGGAAACTAAGTACTTGAGCATAATTCTGTGTTGCTTATGGAGTGAATAAAATTCTCACAGTACTTAAAAACCTATGTTAATGTTCTTTTGTCCAATCCCCTTTTCTGACTTTTTTCAGCTTTTATCCCTTAGCATTTTACTTTGCTCTTTCCTCCCCAGCCCACCCCGCCTCTCCCCATTGGGAGGAAGGGAAGGACAAAAGAAGGTGGACTTTAGTGGAGTGAAAAGTGACACACTATTTGCATATCTGGACAAATTTATTAGTAGCTTCTTTTTCAATGGCATAAATTGATGCTATACTTCCATATCCAAATATGAAATATTTAATGAGTTTTAAGTTTAATAACAAAATATTGAAATTTTATTGTTTCTTGGAGTATAACTTTTCTTTTAGATTTCATGAGAAAAAAATGTGAACCTCTGTTTTATCTAGAGCTCTATTTATCTCATAAACTGATAAGAAGTCTGAAATTCCTGACACTGTGAAAAGTGCTGTAAAATTCTTCACTGATGTTTTCAAAACATTTGTCATAACGTGTTTTATACTTATGCAAGTTTTCAAACTTTGATCATCCAGATCTTCCTTATTTTTTGAATTAACTTCATGGGGGGAAAAAAGTAATCCAATTAAAATTTCAATTTTTTTTTTTTCTATTTTTCTTTCCAGGGGAATTTACCTAAATATTCACATAACTCCCTGATGGTTCAAGCTATAAAAACTAACCTAACAGATCCAGATATACACGTGCTCTTCTTTGATGTAGAAGCACTGATTATTCAGCTACTGACTGAGGAGGCCTCCAGGCCCAACACTGCGCTCATTTCTCCAGAGAATTTACAGAAAGCCTCTGGCGGGTCTGACAAAGGAGGGTCCTTTTTGACTGGTAAACGAGCAGCCGTCCTCTTCCAGCAGGTCAAGGAAACAATCAAAGAGAATATAAAAGAGCATCTTCTTGATGATGAAGATGAGGATGAAGAATCGGTAAGACAGAGAAGAGAAGACGGTGATCCAGAATATCGCTCTAGCAAATCTAAACCATTAACTTTATTAGAATACAATCTAACCATGGATACAGCAAAGCTTTTTATGTCCTGTCTTCATGCCTGGGGCCTGAATTCTGTTCTAGATGAGCTTTGCCTTGATCGTCTTGGGATGCTTAAGCCGCACTGTTCAGTGTCTTTTGGCCTCCTGTCCAGAGGAGGCCACATGTCTCTGATGCTTCCTGGCTATAATCAGCCAGTAGGCAAACCATCGTATGATAGCATGGAGTTAGGAAGGAAAATGTCCCTTACAGAAGGACTGGGAAAAGGGACGTATGGTGTGTCACGTGCTGTCACGACTCAGCATCTCCTGTCTGTTATCTCACTGGCCAACACACTGATGAGTATGACCAATGCAACCTTTATTGGAGACCACATGAAGAAAGGTCCAACCAGGTATGGCATATGTTCACTTCAACTTGTGATAACTTTCTTTCGGAGTCTTTGTTTTAATACAGTCTTTTATTTTGTTTAATTTTACTGTGGGGTTTGATGTATGAAATGGCTATGGAAACCTTTAGTACCTAGATGGAGTTGAGTGTATTTCTTCTTTCTTGAATGTAGTATTGTTTTATGCCACAATAACTATATTGGTTTGAATTGAGTTACAAAAATTACAACATTAATAGAATATGGAGTTGTATTAATGTATGTGCCAGCAGGTCTGAGAGGCCATTTTTGTCCTCCTTTTTAGTGCTTATTCTTTTTAAAACGTTTTTATAATGAGGAGGTCAAATTCTAAATAAATCAGTACGTTGAGATGAACTTTTTAATCACCAAAGTATAAGCTTGCCTAGGAATTGTAAATGAGATTTTTTTTTTTTCCCAATCTGGCTGGTTTTTACAGGGTTGCTTTTCAAAGTTTGTTTAGTCACAGTATCTTTAGCAAATAATCTTTTTTTTTCTCTCCCCTATTCTCTTCCTTCTTCCCCTTGATGTACATTTTGTGTTTAGGCCACCTAGGCCAGGCACTCCTGAGATGTCAAAAGTGAAGGCACCCCCTTCAATTTCAAGTCATGCAGCACAAGGACAAATTAAGCAAGGTAAAAAATCACTTGCTTTGGAACCGTTTGATATGTCATTTCAGCTCTTGACATTGAAGTTATTGCCTTACTATCAAGTGATAAAAGTATTTCTAGCTTCTATGTGGGAGTAAAAAGTAGTGTAATATCCTAGATAAAAATTTTAATGACTAAGACCTTTTTAAGAATCAATATAAGATGCTGATACTGTCATGAAGTCATTCCCTGACAATGAATTTTTGCATATTTTAAGTGCTCCCAAATATTCTGGTGTTGAGGTGATGGTAAGAGGTTTGAAGTTGTAACAAAGGGCTATACAGACTAATACAAAAATGGTTTTGAATGTTATAAACTAAAGCATAAAGGTAAACGCATCTTAAGTATGTATACATTTCCTGTCCTTCTTATGAAGGAGGAACAAATAATTTTATTTTAATGCTACTTTTACCACTGCTGCTATTTCATCACGTGCGGTTACGAAAGATGGCAGTGGATGACACTGAAGGATCCTTTAATAGTCTGCACTGTATCTTTCCTTTCACGAGTATAATGGTTAAGTACAAGAAGTAGAACAACATGTGATGTAAAAAAAGGATGGACACAAGATTAAATGTGAATTTTCCACTGGGGCAGAGTCAAGCAGGGACTAGAGCTTCATCCGAGCAGTAGGAGCACATGGAAATGGTCCTGCTGGGACTGGAGAGATGGAGGAGGAGGAGGAGGAGGCACCTGCCTGCTCCTCCTCTAAAGCAGAGCCACTGTTTGGTGGGGCAAATGAGCTACTCAATGCCAAAAATAAAGTAACTGTAAACCACAGTGACGTGGCCAATTCTGACTTGGCTCAGGAGCAAGTGAACTGTTGGGAAGAGTGTGGGGTGACTCTTGGAGGCAGCCGGTGCAGGCTCGTGGTATGCCCGTGGTGCCTGAAAGAGAGGGGCAGGACTTACCCGCTGGGTAACAGGGGAGTAAAATCCACATGGGACCAGGTGAAGGTTGTTTATGGCTTGAGGAGAACATATTTTTGTAACCTTTGTCATGCATGGTTTGCTGTATGATAAAACAAAGAAGAAAGGTATACACATCATTGCTCTTTTTACAGTTCTTCGGGATTTTTGTGGGTGTGACCCCAGCTGTGTGCATATACTGTCGGGCAGAAGACAGAAGGTTTTTCTTTTTTTGCGATAATGTGTTTGATTCTCTTTTTAACCAATCTACAAAGCAGATATCCTTCAGGACTTATTTGAAATTTCCTTTGAAAATTGCAATTGTCTTTTATTTTTAACTTTTAACAATTAAAGACTTTTCAAGCTATATGAATACAGAAAAACTTGCAATTTGTAAAATTATTGGATTTTGCAGCATACAAATACTTTGTCATTGTGGCATTTACCACAACGTACAATCTTTAATGATGTATGTACATCTTTAAATATATCTTTAAACTGTGGAACTGCTCCTGTATTAGAGAGCTAGTAAGCACAACAGGTAACATATCAGCTGTGTGATTTTCTTCACTCACATGCAAAAATGGGTGATGTTTATATCTGAGGAGGGAACTTGTGCACCAGCAACATTTGTGGGTAATTATTCTTTTCCTAAATATAAATATTAATTTACTGTGATTTCTGGTTGGAAAGGGAAAATCAGTTTCAGGAGTGGTATGCATCAAGTTTTTTTTTGTGATCAAGCGTGCTGTATAAATAGAGAAGTAGCAGTGGGTAACAAAAAGCAGGAATAAAAAAAAAAGGGCTCTTGTCTCAACATGTGGGGCTTTTTTGTTTATTTGTTTTGGGTGTTTTACAGCCATTTACATTTCCTCATTGGGAGATAATTATTTGAAAGGTCAGGATTTCTCAGAGATGGTGTCTATACGGCAAATTCAATACAAGAGAAAACATATTCATCACAGAGAGGGTCTGTGTTTCGTTTTTAAATATATAGTTCATTATGGTTTTTCTTTCCAGAATGATAACTATGTGACTTCTCTTTGAAATAGCTTTGCTAATTTTGGGGATAGACATACTTTAGTTACCTGGTGGAAATATTTCTAACTTCATGAGAAACAATTGATAAAAATGAAATTCTGTGTGCTGTCAAAAATACGGAAAAATACTCCTGTTCCTGAATTGTCATTGTCTTCTCTGCCTGGTGGCATGTCTTGCATGCTCGTGGGGGAAGATGGGTTTGTTTCTAAGTGGTACTCTGAGGTCATAAGTTTTCTTGGTGTCTTAGCTTTTTTTTCCTCATTGTACACTACTTGCAGTACCTTGCTACTCATAAATTTCTAGTGCTATTTTTCTTAGAAATCAATTAGAGATACAATTAATGCATTTTATGACATGCTTGATCTCTGTCAATTTGACCTGTGTTTGTCCTGAGTTGAGCACAGCTCTGGGCTACTCAGCTACTGGGCCAGCTGCTTCCAGTACAGTGACTTGTAATCACTGATGTTGGAAGAGAGCTGACAACAACAAAACAAGGCAAAAAAGGAACTTCAGAGTAAGACTTCAGTTTCAGTACGGGGTGGGTTCGTGTTTTTATAAACACTTTTTTCATAAAATAAATAGCTTTTTTAATATGTCTATTGAAAGCAGGTTTTGCTGTCATGAGGTGATTTACGCTAGTTGTCCCGTCACTGTACACGTGCCATCATGATGCATTTGTGCGGAAAGTATGGAAAAAGTAGTTTTGATGCAGATGTCCCACAGTGACAAAAGAAGTTCACTGCATGAAAAGCAAACAGGACATTCAGAAGACAGTGCTTAATCGGTTCCGGAGCTTGAACCCATTGTTGTTCTGCAACGGAATAAAAGAGGAGGATTAATTTGAAGATACTTGTGCATGACATATGGTAATTTCCCTATAGGAAGGAAGTGTCAGATAGTGACCTCTAAATCTCCATGTTGACCTCAGGCTGTAGCATGTGTATGCCATAAGGTCTGCGCATCTTTTCATGTGATAATATTAAGTCATGAAGCATTAGTGGAAGCATAATGTTAAGAACTGCTTTTAAATTATATTTGCACCAAGATATGGTGCAGTTTACAAAATAAATGTCACAGATACTGCTTGAACTGTGCTTTTCTATATTTGCTTGCCTGTAGTCATAACACTGTACGCTTTGTGTGCTTCTGCTTTAGATTCTTAGTCCTTTCTTTGGTATAGGCTTAAAATTATTTGAATGGGGACACATTTAAAATGAACCTGTATTAAAACTAGCCATCGGTAATACATTCGGTGACATTTTAGAGTGACAGATGGGACAGCCCAGGTTTAAAAGGGGTTATTTCTGGGGTTATTGATGAGTACTGCAAATTCCAAACCTATCTAAATATGGGAAAAGCAAAGGAAGAAACAGTGAAACTCCTGGTTTTAAAATTCATAGTCAACCGTGCCGTCGAACCAAATCTAGCTATCTAGAGACACATTTGTAATCTCTTTATTTACAGGTACTTTTGTCTTTTCAAAACATGCAAATTTCTGTTAGTGTATCTGTGTTTCTCTGCAGTTGCATGTCTTCCTCTCACTGGCATTGCACTTCTTGTAAAACCTAGAATTTTTTTAAGTTTAGTATTATCAGTTTCCTCCAGTTTTTTGTTTTTCATTCTTCAGTGATACTAATCTGTTTTTCAGAAGCTGCTCTCCTCACTTTCCTTTTTTTTTCTCTTTATTTCTCCTTCTTTCCTGTGCAAGTTGCTCCTGCTGTTTCTTCTAGCACTGAAGCTGGTCACTCTGGCTCTGACACTGCTCCTACTTTACATACCTGTTTCTTAGTCAATGAAGGTATTCTTTCCTCACTTTTCTATCTATTTGTCTTTTACTTTCAACTAATGTCCTTTATCATTGTTACGACATGACTTTAATTTGATCTATGTAGGAATTTTTCTTTGCAAAAAAGAGAGGCAAGGGGGGAGGGGGTTGTACTTTGCCTTTAATGCTGGCAGAGGGTGAGCAGATCTAGTTTGTGTGTCGTGGCTGGTCTGTAAATTCAGTTCTCAACTAGTGTATCAAAGATATTTCAGATCTTGTTTGGGTTTGCTGTTGTCTTTTGACAAAAAAATCTCAGCCCTTTTTAAGTAGGGAAAAATACACGTGCCTTTACCCATCGGTAGGTCGTATGTGCAGGAGAGAAGCCACAATATATGCGGTGTGTTCCACGCTGGTGCCATGTCCTGGCTCCCCACAGTGGGTGCGAGTGCTGCTTCTCCGCATGAAGGTCCAGCCCCCTGTAGAGCCTGCAGAAGACCTGCTGGGATGAGCATGGGATGGGTCTTCCACTCCTGAGATGAATGAGCACCAACACTGTAGACCAGCTAACAAATGGAAAGACTAAACATTTAATGCTCCTCTTAATGAAACAGAATCAGTTTTGTGTCATTTAAATGTTCTTTTTGGTGTTTATGGAAACTTAGTGTTTATTTGAACCACTTGGCTTATGTTTTTGGGATTATTTTTTTTTTCTAATAAATATTTATCCACATTATGAAGGATTTCTTCTGCCCAGAAGATTGGCACAAAGAACAAACAAGCAAACAAAAAGCCCTTGTATCCCTGTAGGCAAGTTGTTTTAAATCAGAATTTTTATGCCTTATTACTAAGCTATAAATTTCTGCTTTCATGCATCGCAAGTAGTAGAAACAGCACTCTTTTAAATTGGAAATTCCTTTTTTTAATCCATTTTTCTTTAAGGAAAATTGATATAATGTTTCTTTTCTTGTAGCACCATGAACAGCTTTATTAGTGAAAATGTTTAGATTTTTATGCTCAGTATTGCTGACCATTTAAAAATATAGATCTATATGCTCACCTGAAGTATTTTGCCAGTTTCTCAAGTCAATGTAGAGCATAATACTAAAAGAATTCTTTTGCCTAGAGTACTTCACAAGCATTTTTACAAGCTATGTTGTTTGAGCTTGATATGCTTATCTTAACTGGTTTTAACTACAGAATATTGCAGACTTGTAGTATGAACGTACCTGAAGTAAGTATGCTGAAGTAACATATAGCTGGAAAAATAAGGAAAGCGGACAAATGTGCACTTGTTCATACTTGCATACCTTTTAAAACAGGACAGAAAATTCTATGGAGTCTTTCTAGTGGTAATTCATATGCTAAGTTTTCTGTAGTTGAATTATATCACACTTGCATGTAGGACGTTAAAAATCATGATAAGTAATGCTAATTATGGTTTGAACAGGGCATCTAAGTCTTGAACTCAGAACCGTGGCTTATGCTTTTGAAAAAAATCATCCATAATACTTTTAGGGACTTTTTTGTGTTTAGTATGTATGTTGAATATATTCTTAAGGCTGCAAGTTTAAAACCCAAGCATGCCACTAGATACTGAAGTCTTTTTGAGAGGAGGTGGGGAGGAAGAGGGATGTCTGTGTTTAATCAGGACTGACTTCAGGCAGTCTTCTGCTGATGTCTCTCTTGACCCTTGCACATGTTTGAGGTCTGATCAGCTACTTCATGAGGCATGATTTATGCCTGGAGGAGCTCATTCCTGTTCGATACCGAAAGCACATGCTCTGTACAGCCTGCCCTGAGGTCAGCTGGAATCTGTAAAGATGGGGTGAGCCCCGGGTTCCCACGGCAGGGGAAACAATTCTGTTGTTCTGCTGCGAAATTGGTTCTATTTTTTTTTTTCCTCTCCCTCTTTCTCCCACCTTCTCATAAGACCTACTGCATACCAGGCCAGTGGCCAATGTAAATTTACTTGATAGCATTTTAAACTTAAAATTGCTTAAGTGTTTTATTATGTTTATCTTCCTGTTGTGATGTGTTTTAACAGGGTGGAGCCAGCTCGCTGCTATGCATTGTGTAATGCTCCCTGACCTGTTGGGACTGGATAAATTCAGACCTCCTCTTCTGGAGATGCTGGCTCGCAGGTGGCAGGATCGATGCTTGGAGGTGACTTCAGTAGTGATTTTGTACTGCTAGGTTTTTGGGGCTTTATGTTGTTTTTTACTGATCACATTTTCCCTTGATATAAAAAAAAATACAATTAATTTCTGACACAAGTTCCTGCAGGTTTTTTTCAGAGTCAGTAAGTTAATTTTCCCGTTAACCAGTCTATGTTGAAAAAGCAATCGTGTCTAAATATATATATGGGAGTGTTTTCCTTCTGAATGCTGTACATGTTTGTTTTAAGAAATTATTGGATTAAACCTTCAGCATTCCATTAAGAATTTTACTAGGATTAAAAACTAGGCTATGTTTTTCAAGAGACTGCTGAATTGCTTTATTTTTTGGAGCATGTGTACAGTGGCCAGTAAATGGTTTGTCACCCAACTGTTTGATAAATGACTACTGGGCCTTAACACTACACCTGTGCTGTTGTGGCAAAAAAAATTGACGACTGTGCAACTTCCCAAGTAGGAAAGGAGTAACAGAGCTGGGCTGTAGACTGTCAGTCCTCAGTGGTCCTGTAACTGAATTGGGAATATGTTTTTTGCTACCTGAGTGCCTGTTCTTCTACTAGATAGTGTATGATGAGAGATGGTTTCCTGAGAGGGTAATTACTTTGAAACTCATTAAAATTTGTAAGCAACAGAAGTCCAGTTACTGGTTATGCTTAGGTGTCAGGGTAGTGTGTTTATATTCCATTTGTCCACAATTTTTTATTTTAGCATGATCAAGTAACTTAACTTCCTTGTGCATTAAATCTTTCAGACTGAAAACAACATATGTATTTATGAATATGTGTTTATGAACTCTTCAGGTGGAACAAGTGTTATTAATGGGGGCAAATAGTACAAGATAGTATTTTATATTGGTGTAAAAACACAGATTTTTTTTTTTTAAACTTTCAGAAACAATTTATGTATGTTTTCCTTGGCTTTCATTGTTCAGTCTTCCGTTACATGTAGTACATGAGTAAATCTCATGTGAAAAAAGAATTTGAGGTTTTTTTGTTTTGTTTTGCTCTTACATTGCAATATTCATGACATTTAGGAGTCTTTACTTATTGCACATTTGGAATTTTGGACCGCACTTTGGATATGCTGTAGAGAAGGGTGATCACAAATTGTTTCTAGAAAACTAGAATTTTGGTGGCCTTTCAATGCCTCAGCATGAACATAAGGTTCAGCCTTATTTCCCCGAGTGAGAAATCTGTGCTGCCGTTCCCTTCACGGGATGGCGACGGCCTCGGTCGGTCTTTCTGCCTTGCTGCGAGAGGCACGTCTGTGGAGGCCGGCAGGAGGTACAGCTGTTTGGTTTATGCACTGCACTCGTGCCGGGGACCGAGTTGTGACGTTCATCCCCTGGTTTTCTCAAGGGGCTGCACATCTTTGCTGTGTCCTGTTGAGAGTTGTCACAGTGGGAGGAAGTCCTACTCATGGTTATGTTGCTTCTGTGTTTAAGGTGTTAAGGCTTTTTCTTTTAAGTGGTGCTTTTTGTTCTTTCTTAATTATACTGAAAGCATACTGATAAATATTTGATATTTGAGTTTGTGTGACATTCCTATTGGCTTTACAGGTAAGAGAAGCTGCCCAGGCCTTGCTGCTAGCAGAACTGAGAAGAATCGAGCAGGCAGGTCGGAAAGAAACCATTGATGCTTGGGCTCCTTATTTACCGCAGTACATTGACAGCGTTATATCACGTAAGTAGTGCTGTGTTAAACCTCAAAATAACTTGGTTGCTAGATAAAAGGAAAAAATGCATTTTGTACTCAAAATTATCAACAGTACTACCAGTATTAACAGTATTAACAGTACAAAGAACAGCGTAGGGGAAAAATCTAGCATTATATAGAAAAGTTTCTTGAAACTTTCAGTGTAATTTCACAATCTTGAAATCACTTAAGGTCATGAATGTTGATTAGGTAAATCGAACACTTCAGTACATACCATGGGGAGTGGAGTGCCTTTTGCAAAGGCTGCCCCTGCTGTTGGGGGGCTAGGCTGTAGTTTGGAGGTTTCGGGGAAGAAACCTGCTATGGAAAGGGCTGATAAAATTACAAAGTACTGGTGGTAAAACACTGACATTACTTTTCAAAGAATATATAATTAGATTATAGAAACTGTTACCAATGCATCCTTTGGCACCTCAAGACTATAAAAAGATTCTGAAAGGATCAAAGGAGAAAAGAGCAAATGCAGGGTCATGCAATATATGTCCATCAGCATCTGTTAAACATTGGATGCAACTCCTACCCAGTCAGGTGTTCAAAGCCATTGGTTACCAAGTGCTGCAAGGAGATATTAAGTAAAGATTATTCTCAAAATAAATTAAATAGCTACTGACCACTATTTAATCTATTGTATTTTTCTCCAAAATACCTGTTTTCATTTCATTCATTGTTATTAAAGCAGAGGTTGTACACACTCAATAAAAGTATATTCTTGGAAGACCTGTCAGCGTCATTGGATACTCTATTCAGTTATCCAACTAGACACTTGCCTTTATAAAATAATGTCCAAGTACATCTGCTGTATATAACAAACCAGTAAAAATTTATATTTTCTTGAATAAAAATGTTTGCTTTTAAGTTGTAGGTGTTCTTTTTTCTTAAAATGAGATTCTTTTCCCACTGAAGAATGTAGTTTCTATTCAGAGAAAGATCTCTATTAAATACCAATTGATTTTTGAGAGATGTGTAATAGTCTTATTAAATCTAAATTGAATGCATAAATTACATGGAACATGGTACTTTAAAGTGATGTTGAGAATTTGTTGGTAAGACTAAGCTGTTGTTAATTACAGCCTTTAGCCATGTAGCATTTGCCTTATTACGGGGATGGTGTTGCAGAGTTAGATGTGCAGCCAAGCAGTGAATAATAAGTAGAAGTATGTTGTATATACATGCCAAAGAGCCTTGATTCATACTGATAGGTATTTCTGCCATTTTGTATGTTAGGATGTGTTTTTTAGTTGATCATCTTCTGAGGTTGGTTAAACTCAGTTTGTAGTGTACAGACAGCTATAGTTGTCCTTTACTCTCAGGAGTAGCTGCTGTCGCAACTGTTGAGGATTACTAATTTCGTTTCTCTGGACTGATACTGTATGACCTTGTTGGGTGCAAGGTTATGGACATAATTGTGTTGGTGAAGTGTATCTAAACCACGCTGTAGTGCCTGCTTTAGCCAGTTAACTGTTTCCAAAAAGAAACTTCTTTTTAATGTACTTGAAAACAACCAGTAAGTCGTATTAGTTTCAATAATTTGCTATTTCTGGTACTCCTCATTACTTAAACAATTACGTTTGAAAGTTTTAGGTAAGAGTGTGCAGTTCTGTTTTGCATGTGCATCATTTGGAAGCATAGTATTTTGTTCTGCCTCTTGTGCTTATGTTTGTGATCGAGTTAGAAGCATGGCATGTGTTTTTTATAGCAATGGTCAGGGACTAACTGGCTTAAGAAAAAACTTGAGTATTTTGTATGCATTCAGTTCAAGTATGCATACAGCAGTATTTTGACCTTTGTTAGCCATTAGCAAATCAAAGCATAGCATTTGTTTTAACACTAAATTAGGATATGCTTATCTATTGGAACAAGAAAGTTTTAAAACATAGGGAGAAAATATAAAATAGAGAAATCAGCTGAGCGTGGCTGAATTAATGACTTGAATGTAAATGTTCAACATTGTGAAAGCACTGGTATTGAAACCTTTCAAACAGGTCACGACTAGCAAATTGGAATTAATTTTTTGTATATTAATGGTGTTGAAAACTACGTGAATTAAGGTTACAGAGTCTGTGGTTCTCCTGAATGACGGAGCTGAGAAGGCATTTAATAGCGTTACTGTCTGTATGAACATACACAAAGATGCTGACAGTCTGAAGAGCAATAATAATTACAATATCAGAAAGGAGAAACAAAATGAGGAGCTACAAATGTTGCTGTTGTTGGTAAAGAGTGAGGTGTATATATTAGTTACTTGTTAATTATGTCTTACAATGTAACATGGTTTTTAAAGGAATTATAAGAATTATTTAGGTTGGCCGAAATGGATGCAATGGACTTCTGAAAAGTAGAGTTTTATGCTAGAAAGGTAAAGAGAAGAAATATGAAAGATAAAGAAATACTGCTTTGATTCCTTCATCCTCCAATTTTCCCAATTTTGCCTCTTGATATAGGGGCATAAATTATTGGCATATTTTTGTGTCCAGTATTTGTTATTACTCTGCAATAGTTCTCAGATGCATGATGTAGAAACAGTGCTTCTATTACACCTTAACAGGTTTGTTTTAATTAAAACAACCAATAATCACTAGTAGAAGCTTGCTGCTAATACAAGATACTTTGTCATATGCATTTGATTGGCTCTTGAATGAATCAACTGTGTAGTTCTAGCAAACAGAGATGAAATCTCTTCTCCATTTGTATATTCAGTGCTCAGATCCAACAGCAATTTTGGGACATGACCCTACTCGTACAGATCAAGCAACTGGCATGTCTCGCAGCGTTTTCATAAAAAGCGTTCAGAGGACTTGAAAGGGATGCAAACTTGCACAGGGTTCTCTCTTAATAATGTTTTAACCCATGCAAGAGAGATTATTGTGCCCCCGTAGATGGTGGGGTGGAGGAGCGGAGAGAGGGCCGAGCAGATCTTATTTTCTCTTTTGCGGGTCTGCCAGCACACCACAGCTGGCGCTGCGGGGACCGCCTGGAATGGGCCCCGTTAGGCTGTCGCCGCTCCGAGCGGCTTGCTTACAGCTGCCTGCGCGGCTTCTGCATCACACGATTTGCAGTTCAGGTGTTCGGACGCTTTCGGCTTCGTTTCACAATGCCTTGTAGGGGGAACAATAAATCTTTGTTTTATTTGGGCCTTCAAATCCAAAATTGGCATGTCAGCTTGTTGACCCCACATCAAATGGGAATGGATGTATAAGTGATGCTGTGAATTAAGCCTATGAGAGATGTTGCAGGTGTTGGTATTTTTCAGGCTCCCACAGGGAGGAAAACAGTTAAGCTTTCAAAGCTTCATCTTGTATCTACTGAGATTATGTCATGCGGCTGTAAATATTTGCCGTGGCCTCCTCTGCTCCTCATTTGCACAGCATATGATTGTTTCTGAAACGCTACATAGTCTGTGGGGCGTTTGCCACGAGGACGTGTTTTCAGGTGGAGTTCAAAAAGAGAAAAATACTACTGCCTTTTTCTACCTGCTTATTTTTAAGAGCCAGGATCAAACTTCAGCATCAAACTGATTCTGTAAATTAAATTATCTTTTTAAAGGGACTTCTTTGCTGAATATTGTGTTTCTGTTTTATTTCTTTTATTTATTTATTTTACCTTGGTCAGTGTAAATGTTACCTTAAAACACTGAAGGCACGGTTTTGGGGCGCTGCGCAGTGGGACACCTCCAGGCTCTCGGTGGTGGGTCTGTCCTCCAAGCCCTGGAAGGACAGATATATTTTTAAATATGTGATGTTACTGCAGATAGAAAAATGGCTACTAGGGCTTCTACGGCTTTAATGGAAAGCAAAAGGTTATCTTGCCCTGGCCTTTGTGTGTGTGTGGGATGCGGATGGAGCCGGCAGACAGGCAGCGCGCGTGGCGGCTGGGAGCTGCCCGGGATCGATCGGAGCAGTGTGGAGTGAATTAATGCGAGGCAGGCAGGCTGCCTGTCACGGGCTGCCGGGGTGCGGGCAGTGCTGGTCAGTCTCTACAGAAACCCATTTTCAATGCATTCTGCCCAGAAATTCAGTATAGACACTTCTCTTGCTTCCCATATTGCTAAAACCCAGTTCATTCAGGTAAATGTTTGAATCAAATTACTGTTTCTTTTTAAGTGAAAATCTTACATATGGCAGCATTAAAATTAAAGAAATTTAGATATCCTTAAATTGTATCTCTCTCTCTCTCAACTGCTTCAAATTACAATCCATGTTATCACTGGAAAGCAAAATAAATATGACAAGTCTATAGTAACAAATATGCCATTGTCAGTTATTTATCAATGTATTTCTGGTAGGCTTATATTTCTGTTAGAAAGTTTTATTTAAAGCCAGATTAATTGAGTAAAACTTAATTAAACTTCCATCGATTTAAATGTGAGTTTTCATTGAGTAAGGATAGTTTGATTGGACCCCAAAGGCTTTGCTATTTATATATGTGGCTGATCGTTTTCCTTGTGCAAGTTTTGGCTTAAAAGTGCACGAAGAAGTAAGGCAAATAATTTTGTGCTGCAACATTTTAATGTATTCAATGAATAATGAGTTTAGGATGACGTAGTAAATAGTGAATTGTAATAATGGTGTAAGTTTCTAATACACTTGTATCTTAATTGTTCAATATTTTTTAATAGTATCTGGCTTATTTCTAACACATTCAGGGTTTTATGATCTTTTCACTTCTAAAACGTGTTTCTAAGATATTTTTTGAGAATTATGTAGAAAACACTTGTGTCCAGGAAAACATGTTCCTTCCTACTGGTTTTTCATTGAGAGGAAATGATTATTTACTGCCTGGCATATTTGTGTGCTTGCTATTTTTCTCCCCTTTTGGCTTTATCCATTTGGTGGCTTTTGGAGAATGTTTAATCATTCTGATTAAATAGATTTTGATTTACACTTTTATTTTAATTGTATAAAATTGTAAGAAACTTCTCTAATTTTTTATACACTGTACTTAGAATCAACTCATGCAAAGGCACTTACGTCCTTCAGTTGAGTTATAACTAGTCTCGCTAAGCTCTTTAGAAAGGTGTAGCACCTTTTAATGTGGAAAATCAGCCTCTTTACAGCAACCCAGGGCTAGAAAGCAGGGAAAAAAGTGAGATAACTAACTAAATAAAAGGCTTTGAATTTCGGCCCAACCTAAACCTACTGTTTAGGGACTGCTAGACCCTTGGCTTCTACCGACTTGGATGTTCAACCACAGAAAATGGTCTTCGGAGATGAAAGCTCAGCAGTCAGAGCCTTCACACTGTAGTTTTCAAAAGGCACACTAACTCTTCACCCTTGGCTGGGTGTGGAAAGGAATCAAAGAATTTTAGACTATGAAAGTGATATTTAGGGAACAGCTAGATGCTTGCTGTGCCTGCAGAGATTAGCAGCTGCTTATACTAACTGTAATGCAAAATGTAAAGCAGTGTTTTCAAAAATAACCTCCTCTCTCCCCCTTCACCCACAGACTGACTCCAGTAGGTATATACAAATAAATAGTAGTGTTAGAAAATAGTTGGAACTTGAAGGTGAAAACCAAAAAGTATTTTGGCAAAGCGGTGCTGGAATCCTGATGTCTGTGTGGATGCTGATGAAGACCCCAGGGAGAGATGCCCAGGGGCTGCATCGGCTGCACCGTAACAGCGAACTCCTTATTTTTTAAAAGTGTCCTGAATAAGGTTCATGTGCAATTTGTAATTGCATGTGATCTCTGTACAGTCATGCCAGTATGTTTAATGAAGTGATACGCTATTGATTCGGCAGTGTGTTCCAATCTGGTTGTATATTTGTTGTCACTGTTTTCCATATGTGTTGACACAACAAAATGGATATTCAGAAAGTTATTAAAAGGTACTAGTTTCTTTATAAAGAGGTTATGCCAGAATAAGGTTAGAAATTGCTGTCAGACAATCACTGTGTTGAAGTAATTACTTTGCTGTGAATACTTAGTATTTAACAACAGCACTGAAACAAGTAAAATCTGGAATACTCATGAGAATGTTAAAGTTTCTGAACTGGTTTAAAGATGACCCAGACTTAAATGGCTTTTGGGCGTGGATTCACAAACCTTGCTGTACCCAGCCAACAGGATTGCCCCCTTGAGATACTGTCATCTTTTCATTTATCAATCACATTCATATGTTTGGAGAAGACTAGGAAGTTATTACATGAAAACTACTGAGAGCTGAGGTGATGCATGTTAATGATTTCATAAAGATGATCTAAAAGCAGAAGAGGAGCAGCAGCAGGTACAGTGGCCAGCGCTCAGTGCCGAGGCGTTGCATGGTGTGTGTGTTGGTCAGGGAGGGCTGTCTGCAAGGCAGCCATTTACAGAGACTTGATGTCTTGTTGAAATTTGGTTGGTGCTGGCAAAGGGCCGTGGCCCTTTTTTATAATGGGGACTTAATGCCGCTATGCATTGCAAGTGTAATGCCACAGTCCGTAAAGCAGGAACCTCTTCATATAACAAGATTTGTGATAGTATAGGCTAACATAGAAGATGTATTGGGAGGAAAGAAATCGTATCAGGGCATCCCTTCAGTCTGCTTAAAGCTCTTTGGATAGGCTATTTGTGAGACTGTACTTTTTTACCCTGACCAAAACACTTCTTTTGACAATGATTGAATTGTGGTAAGGCTCATATAGGGAATAATTAAAGATTATAACTGGTGGATTCTAACTTGAATTGCATGGTGTTATGTGGCATGATTTGGTGTGCACTGTGTAGTTTCTAATAGCAACTAACAGATGCATCCCAACCCAAATGACATGGAATGAGTCAGCTGAATTAATATACTCTGAAGGTCATCTGGAAAAACACCACTTTTTTGGCAAGAGATGAAGTATTGAGCGGGGATGTAAGAGAAGTTCTGCTGGAACTCTGTATTTTGTGGCTAAATAAGTTGTTAGTGTATAATATGTGTATCTATTTGTAGTGATGCTAGAAGATGGCAGAAAAAGAAGAAAATACAAAAGAAATGTTTACAGTGTGGAAAAGACTTTTAAAATGTAGATTTGTGAAAAATCTGCATACAGTATTAAGGGAAACCAGAAAATAGTTGCCCTTTGTTTTATCTGTGTTTCCTAGAGTTACATTGCATGGTTCAGAATATCAAAAGATAATGACTTTTTTTCTGATCTAAGGATGTTCTCTGCAAATATTACTGACTTTTGCGGGTGTCCGGTTGTTTCTTTCAGCTGGAGTAACCACAGAAGCTATTCAAACTGGTAGTGCAAGCCCAGATTCATTGGGAACAGAGGGAAAAGTTCAGGAAGAAGAGCATGATCTGGTTGATGATGACATCACGGCAGGTGAGCATTAATATAATAAGTTATTTTTTAATACACTAGGTACTGTGCAAAGGAGATGGAATACTTTCTGCCAAATAGCGTATTTTTCATGAGAAAACGAAATACTAAAGTTGCTTGTGAACAAGTGTGTGCTATTAGAAACAAAGTTATTCAAAAGTAGAAAAGAGCTGTAGAGAAAAACTAAGTATGTGCTTAACTGTAACTTCCATAATATTATTGTGTTACTTCTGAATCATTATCTGTATTTTAATATATGTGTTTTGAGCTTTTAAGTGTGCCTGCAACAGACATGTTTAGCTTGTAGTTCTCGAAGATTAAAAGCTTTATAAGATTCTTCATAGTTATCCTTTGAATTATTTACCTTGGTGGAAGATCTGATGTAAGGGTGCTACCATCAGTCTGCTTGATTGAATTGAGGGTTTTTTTGCAACAAGTAAGCACTGCGATTTTGTTGCACATAGAAATCAAGTGTATTTAATTTCTACAATACTCATTCCTTTTTTACTGTTGCTCTAGTTTATTGTAGACTGGCAGGTAAAGTCAAGAGTTCTGGTCCATCAAGGCATATTCTGAAATGAGAGACCATACAAAAAATATGCATTTAATTATAAGCAGTTATCTTTTGAATCTTTTTTCATGCTTACTCATGCAGTGTCCTAAGGAAAATACCTATATGCTAGTATCAATATCCTTGGAATTTGAATTATTACGGTATGTATTTTAGCATAGCATCCTGCAGATTGTAGAGTGTAGAAAACTATCTTTTTTTTTTTGACTGAGCTTTGTATAGATTTTTGTGAAAGTCTAAAAGAAAACTAGCTATTTCTATTGACCTAAAGATGGTTAGTATGACCAATCTAGTTTTGGGTCAAGTCTCTGGTTGAAGGTACCTGAGACAGGATTATTGCTGGTGGAAAAACAGCCTGTCTGGAGTAGGGACTGGTAAGACCTGTTGGGGGTAGAAGGCTAACTGGAGATAGCCAAGAGGCAGGTAGGGTGCTGAGAATGCCTTTAGCAGCTAGGGGACAATGCAGGACTTGTCAAGAAACAGCAATGAAGAGAGGATGGACCCTTGGAAAAAATAAAAATAAATGAATAAATGGGCTCGGCATACCTTGAAACATAGATTTCAGCATGTCAGATCAGTGCTTCCTTCCGGAACATACACAGTCTCCTTGGCTCCACATCTGTTGGAGACCTTCTGGTTCTTTTTCTGGAAGCTTTAGCAATAGTAGTATTATAAACAAGCATGTGTTACATCTGGGACAGCTTTCTGCCCCTTCGACATCATATGTTCTTTTCATGGGAAAGAGGTTGAAGATGGAATAAGTTCCAAATTATGTATGTTTTTTTGCTATGTGCTAGACTGTTGAGTTTTGAGGTTTTCCAAAAACTTAACCACTTATATTGGTACAGTCTGATGGTGGTAACAATTTTATTTACAGAGAAAGTGTTTCTGTTTTTTAAAATTGGTCGAGATTTTAAAAAGTATCCTGAGTAAAGATGAAATTTTAGTCTACAATTGAATACAATTAGTTTTGTGTTGGTAGAATACAAAAAAAGTTTTGAGACAATTTAAATTTAACCTTATCTTAAAATGATGCAGCTTCTTTCTGTAGTCCTACCAAGGCTAATATTTATTGATTGACTGCACAAAGTAATGCTGGTGTGCAGTGGCCAACAGGATTTTTTTTCAGTTCAAATTGAGATTCACCAAATGCTTTCATTTATCCGAATAATTTCTTAAAAGGATCACTTTCACATCAGTCCTTTTAGAGATTAAAGCATTTTAGCTTAGCTGGCTGAAAAGCACTGAAGCCTGTTTCTGGAAAATACTTCAGTAATACGCTACAGTGCCTCCTAAGCATTTAAAAACACACACGCAGGAGTTATTTAGAAGATTGGGTCTGTCTTCAAATGCACTGAAAATACATGCAAGAATAGTCTTCTGATGTAGTAGTAGTATTTATGGCTATCTTTAATGCCTGAAAGGCTTTTCTGGATAACTAAAACTAGAGCAAACGCTTTCCTTAAATAGTTCATGTATGGACAACAGCATTTTTTCCTAGTTGGGCGTAAAATCTACTAGCTTTAGTGGTCAACACTTTGTAATTCATCATGATGGTAAATTGGCTTTTTCAAAAGAATTTTTTTTTACTTTTGTAACTTGTAATCTATTTGTATTTTCAATGCAAATTTGGGATCCAAGATAGCATCTAAGTTTTATTTTAGAAATCCAAATAGGTTTTTCCAATAAATAAAGGAAGAGCAAGATACTGTAAGAAGAAAAACCAAAACACCAACAGCATAGCACTGTTAGATACTTGGAGATACAAATGCTTGTTTTTATGTTTTAACGTAAGTGCAGCAGCATCTATAGGGGTAGTAAAGCAAGGACGTGGCTGAGCACGCAACAGGGATAAATGGTCACATGTCACCGAGGCTGTGCAAAGGGCAGCGCTGTAGTGCTTTGCGGGAGAAGGATGGACTTCACAACTCTGAGAGTTATATTCCGAAGCCGTTTGTCTTGTCTGACTCCAATATATATCATAATTTTTGTTTAGTCACCGCGCACACACTCATGATTGGTTACAGCTTGTTACACGTTATTGCAGTTGGCTATATACAAAATATCACGCGCTGTCCACGCGCCCCTCACACTGTCAGGATTCGCTGCCTGCAGGTGTTCCTGCGCTCCTTTGCTTCCTCTTAGTTGTTTACCACAGCTCCTTCTCCTCAAGGCCGAGCCATGCAGAGTGATCCCAACAGTGCATTGCTACCTCTGACCCATTTATTCACTTAAAACGAAAATGATAGGGCAGCACAAACAGACTGCCTTTAAAAACCCGCCAAGGTTACTGTGTGGAGCTGTTTGGGAAACGAAGAACTTCAAGGAAGTAACTTCCAGGTTTGCAGGAATGTTTGCCTCCGAGGTGTGCGATGTTACCTTCGTAACGGAAATAACTAACATATTGGGGCACAATGACATGTATATTCTGAGTATTGTATGGATTGCTCTTATACCTAATCAACAGAAACTTCTAGCAAGTTTAGAATTAATTTAGTTCGAATTAATTCCCAGGGTCACTGTAGATGTTTGCAGACTTAGGCAAGTGTCCTGTCGGTGGGTTTTGGTGTTGCTTGTTGTAATAGGAATGCCAGGACTCAGTTAAGACCTTGTGGTGATGGTGCCACATACAATGAGAGACGGCTCTTGCCATGAAAGGTTTATTTTTGTCTCTGTTCCGCTGACTTCGATAATACCACCAACCTCTTCAGCACTGCATAATGTGGAATTTTTCCATGGCAATCGCATTTTGTAACGATAACCTTATTCACGTTACTATTGACAATGACACTTGCAAAGTACAAACCTGTTCCTCCTTCTAATTAAACACTAATTTTTTTAAATGTTTTTTTCCCCACTTCCTTGAACTCTGAATGGCATGTACAGCCATCTCGGCTGCAAAGACTATAGAAGTATTGACTACCTTGGTTTTGTAGATACCAGGTTTTCAAAGGCATGCCTCTGTTTGGTAAATCTTCACCTGGACCATTCTGTGAGCACCAGCAGTCAGCTCAGCCAACTTCTTTTCCACTTCTTTGGTGGAAAAGAAGGTACATGCTGGAACTCATCTGGGCCGTTGTCTGAAGCAGTGGGACCACGTACGTGTGTGCGAGGTAGAAGCAGAAGCAAGCCCTAAGAGCTTTGCTAGATGGTTTGCCTAGTTCTGGGAGATTTGGAGGAGTTTTAAGTAAGACACGCGGCTCTTGGGGAGGGAGAGTTAGATGTCCTTGGAATGCTGTTCTGACCTTAGCAAGCAGATTTTGTGCCCCCTAATTGCTTTGGTTACCTACTCTGTCTGCTATTAAACAGTAAACAGTTTATGGGTTTTTTACACTTTGTTTTTAATAGCTGTATGAAAATAAAATGTCAGTGAGTGGGAAATTCAAGGAACAGACTGCTGTGACTGCTCTTGTGCCTGCTCCTAGGAGGTAACACTGCCCTGAGGAACAGAACCGTAGTACTGACAACTCGCTTAAGCTGGCTTGTTTGTAAAACGGTAATGCTCCAACAGGTGGCCTGACAGGTAACAAATTAATTAAATACGCTGTTCTTGGACCAGTTATTCTGTTTTGGTATTTCCATAAATACAAACAGTGACAGATACAATTCTCATTCAATTCTACTTGAGCCAACATAAACATTTATCGCTTTAGGAAGCACTGTGGTATAGCATAGTCAAGTGCTGCATCAGGATAGTGGGGAATTGAATTGAAATGCAATTTATTCCTAAGGATCTGTCATTCCAAAAAGCTGGGAGGTAGGGCATGTGGACTGCTTTAGCTACAGAGATAAGGCTTACTATTTGGTCCAGTCCATTTTCTGCTGCATGCTGCCGTGAGATGTTAGTGCACAGAAAGGGAAGAAATAATGGTCAGCCTTCTTGTCCCTTGGTGATCCCTTGCACAGAAGGAGAAAGATCTGTTTGAAGATGTCTTGTGGTAAGGCAAGGGTAAGGCAGTAAACAGGTGCTTTAAAAATACTCTTTGTTTAGCCATGTAATCAAAAGGAGTCTCAGTCAAGCAGACTCTCATCTGACTTGTGCATTGTACAGACACTTTTTTCTGGTAAGAGGCTGACCCAGCAGTTGCAGTAGTGCACATACAAAGGTTTATACAGAAAATAAAATCTGGGAATGCTCCTGATAAATGTTCGTCAACTTGAAAATTTAATCTTTTAAATCTTCTGTCAATATTCACAAATCTATTTTTGTGCATAATGAGTACTATTTTTTAAGCAATAACTATCCTTTAACCAGCAAAGTCAGAAGCAGGATATATTGCTAGATTAGCCTATAGTCTAAACTTGAATATTGTCACTGATTAAAGAGCTATTTTTGTCTGTGTTAAAGATTCAACAGTGTAAGGACAGGGGTTCTGTTTCTTGTGATTCACGTTGCGTCTTGCCGCACCATCGCTGCTGCTGAAGTGCAGCAGTATATGGAATGCATTTGCAGCTGTTTTTAACTTCCAGCATTTTCTCATATCTTGCATACTACTTATTTTACCCCAACTGTCTAGACTTTCTGATTTTGGTACCATCTAACTATTGAAATAGTTTTAAATTAGTTCCTAGGTGATGTATTTTTCGCTGTGTGTTGTTACAATTTCTTACTCAGACTTACACTGTAACAGAAGAACATATTTCAACAAACTGTGAGCTGAAAGTTGTGGACGGTCATCTGTTAAGTCATATACTATGCTTTTTTTTTTTCTTTTGTTAAATTTTTTATAATATGTTGAGCTTCTGGACTACTTTGGTGGTTTCTCTTCATTCTCTTTCATACTGCTGGAGCTGGCCGCTTTGAAGCGGGAGCGACAGGTGCCCTTGCCCATTGCATCCCTCCCGTTACCAGCCAGGCTTGCACTGAAAATTTGGGGTGGAGTGGAGGTACACAACAAATGACACCATCTGCCGTCCCCAGCAAACAAGCCAGTGGCCCACTGTTCAGCACAATGAGGGTGCCAAAAGAGTCAGTGTCTGGACAGGGGTCCTGCTGGGTTTCTTTTTAAGTAGGTTAGGCTGAACCTGAGCACCTTCCACAAACCCTGTCACATACATTTTTGTATCTCCAAAGCCCACCATGGAGAGATCAAAGAGGCTTTTAATTTGTATTTAATCACTCATTGGGAAACCATCTACCGTATCATGCACTGACTATTGTGTAAAACGCCAGAAAAGTGAGGTTTTATCATCTAAAGCAAACTTCATCCCTTTCAGATGCTAATTACAAAAATAGAGAAAATACGCACCGACCCGTCTTTGTCACTTGGGACTTCTGTTACAATTAAAAATGGTATGTGAGTTCAGACACGGGTTATATAATGTGTAAAAGTTAATTTTTGATCAAGTTTTCTTGTATACTGACACGAATTCTGAAGCACCGCGAGTAATGTGTCTAATAGGTAATTGTACATCAAGTTAATTGAGAATCTAGGTTCCTACAATTTGTAATTAGCTGTCTACAAGGAAGCATGAAATTATGGGTAAAATTCTGTTTTGGTTGTTTTTTTTAAGGAAATGTAATTCACGTAAAAACAGGGTTTTTCAACAAAGCTGCTTGTATTTGAAAAGATACGGGCATGTGCCAGTCAGGCAGATGTCACCCCGTAAACGCCATTAAGAGCTCTGCTCCCTGTGAGGGGGTTACGGGCTTGACATCTGTCTGGATGGCGTCTGTCAGCGGTGGGAGAGTGCCGCGTGTACTCATTAAGGAAGCACGAATTCAAGAAAGCTGGTTTGTCTGGGGGGCTGCTGGGGTGGTTTCTGGTGAAGGGAGCAGAGCAGTTGTGGGCTGGGGGCCGTGCCGAGCGCTGCGGCGGCAAGGTCCGTCATCAGCCTGGCAGCTGCGGCAGCAGCACTGCTCGCGGGGGCACTCCTTTCCTGCAACCGCGCCGTCCCTCCCGTGCTACAGAAATACTGGGATGCGGCAGCCTGGTTAAATGCAGACGTGAAATGAGAAACGTAGTCGTAACCACATGATTTCCTTACGAGAGGCCTCTTCCAGTGCTGGAAGAGTAAACTCTTCACACATTTAGTTTTGGTTACTTTTTCCATCGTTAACAGATCTCTTTCGCTACTTCTCAATAATTTTTAAAGTGTTTTTAGCTATGCATAACTTTTCACTTTCTATATGCAAACCACTCCTCTTCACGCAAGTTTTGCAGGACCTGATGATAGAAAGAACATAAAACAGGAGGGTTTTGGCTGAGGTCAGTATTAAGTGGATAATGGAGCTGCTACCAGAATACCTAGTCGAAATCTTGCATGATTTAGCAAGTGAAGAATTGCAGCTGGCTGCACTAGACCTGTTTGAAAGAATCTTGTAGTTAGATATAAAAAGAGAAATTGTGCCCATTCACTTGTAATAATTTTAGGGTTTACTATTTGATACGTATATATGCATTGTGTTAAGAAATCAGCCAGACCCTTTTCCATGGTTAACCACGTATTTTAAGTGTATGATTAGCCACAGCAAAGTTAAAGGATGTTATTCTTAAAATTACTTCTATTGTACATTTTTAAATGGTATTTCCTTAGCCTGTGTTGCAGTTTTTCTAGGTGGATTGATGAAAACAATTTTTAAGTTTTAAGACCCGTTCCTGTTGATACTGTCAGATCTCAATTTATTCTAAACAAAGGGATTTTTCATGAAGGCCAAGGTCTGGTATGAAACTTTTAGCAGCTTTTTTGTAACATGTTTTAATAGCAACTGGTCTTATAGCATTCTACCTTTCTTCTGGATAGTCAGGTTTTCAAACTAATGGTTTCAAAACAGCAGTTATCTACATAGTGTATAAAAAAACCTGATGGAAATTTAAAAAAAAAAAAGCAATATCTTATTGCACTGGAAATTGCTTGTTTTCACATTTCAGCTGTAGTTTGGACAGCTGTAACTACTAAAAAAAGATATAATGCAAACCCATTGAATCGCGTTAAAAGACAATAATTTCAGTAGTACTTTTTATATGCAAAAACTTTAATTTTACCTACTTACGCAAGAGGGAAAAGATTAAATTTCATACATTGCATTCTTTTACCAGCCTTTGCACTTTGATAAATAAATAGATCATCTAAGATTCAATAGACCAATTGCAGCATATAATAGCTATTCAGAGGCAATTAAACTGCCTTTTTTCATGCCGGCATGTGAGCCTGCCCTTTCACAACCTTCAACTTGATTTGTGGCGATTCAAAATTAACTTAAAAGTCTTGTTTGCTGACAGCTTAAAGCTTAATTGACTGAAAGCCAAATAGAGTGTGTTCTGTATTCAGCGCTGGAGCCCTCGATAAAGCCCTGTGTAAATGGCGCG
>NW_010566511.1:0-18046 GCF_000687285.1 Phaethon lepturus
AATGATGGAGAGTGGCCTGGCAAGCTCCGCTCTACATATGAACAATAAACAATGCTCCCACGGTTATTTTCACCTTATTTTACAAAGTCACTTTTGGAAATCTTTCTTTGAGTGAGCTATGCAGGCATTAGAGTCAAGCTCCATCTGCTTTGTATCCAAGCCTCTCCCACAGTGCAGCTGCACTCCGGTGCACAGGGTCCAGGCACATACTTTTTTGCAGTTGCTTTTGGCCTGCTGAGCCAAGAGACTATATGCAAACAAATCCTCCCTGCCCATGTATGCTGAATTGGGAAACAATCTACATTTCATTGCCTTTTCATTTAGACTGATAAATAACTTTGAGATGAACACTAGGCAGCAAGGAAAGTAATTGCTCACTGAAAGTTGCATTTAAAAATACTTAAGCTTGGCATTAAACTCCTCTCAGTATTTATCATATAGACATCAGACAGTTTGCAAATAACATTTTTAATCGCCAAATGTTGACAGAGCTAGACTGTGAAGGACTGACATATAACAAATTGTTTCAGATGGGTATAGAGAAATAGACCCTGGGTAGGGATCACTGAAAAATCCACTGCATTTGGTATAAATAATAGTTTGGGTTGGTTGGTTTGTTTTTTCAGATTGTATAATGGAATAATTCAGCTGCCTTCTGTTACCTTCCATTGTATCAACAAAAATTATCAGAAAGGAAAAGTGCCAAACAAATCCCCTTTTGTGCACCATGGAGACGAAAAAAAACAAGTCAACTGAGTAAGACTGGTATTTGCACTTGTGTATGTTTAGACATGGAAACATTTTTCTTAATAAAACCAAAAGACATTACAATTTGGAGGAAAACATAAGCCTGTGGTAATGCGTTTTCCTTTTTAAATACCGTGAATGATGCTTCTCAAGGACAATGCCTGACTTTCTAACTCGGGCAATGCTGGACACCAATGAAACCAAACCAGGTTTATCACCATGATGGTCAGCAAAACTCAGGATATTCAAAATAAACAACCTAAACCATGAAATTTATGCCTCTCTGTTCCTGCCTGGCTTCCTCGTGTGTTGGACAGTGAGCTCTGGAGCAGGACGTGCTCTTGTTAAACAGAAGAAACACGAGCGGGTGGCTGCAGTGCGCTGCCAGCTGGTTGGCTCTCCGTGAACGTCTCTGAGTTGAGGTTTCCCACACAAAAGGAAAGGGGATTTCTCTTCCTCACTCACACAGAAACAATGAGTACGGCTGCACGTGAACTCTGTAGAGTGAAAACAAAGCAACTAAGGAAGAAGCCTTATCACACACTGGGCAGAGCTGCATGGTTTTACACACCATGCAGAAGACATCAGAGATGTTCCCACTGCTGGCACTTGAGATTTCCATCCAGAAATGGGAATGTACACTCAGAAATGCTGTCTCTCTGGCGCAGAAAGCCATTGCAGTCCCCTGGACCAGGTGAAAAAGCAGCAGCAATTCAAAGCTGTTGGCATGTACAAAAGAGCATGAGGAACTACGGCATTCGCCTGGTCAACCTGAGAGAAAGGGGCCTCAATTCTCCTACATGCCCACTGGAAAAGATGCTTGGATGCTTTGCAAAAATAACAATCTTCAACATTTTTTTCACTCCCAGCACCAACAAGACACATCACCGGTGGGGAGGACCAGGGCAGAGAAAATGTCGATAACTGACACTATTTTAATGGCTGTGCTTTTAAGATCTCCTGAGGATGAGGTTGGATGCAACAGTGGGTAAAAGACCACTTTCCTTGGGGAATAATTATGGGAGGCTTAAATAAAATTAGGTTAGGTACTGAAGGAAGACCACAGTAGTCTCCAGCGCAGGTGTGTGCAATGGCAGCTCTCAAATACACAGAAAAAACCAAGATACAATAAGGTAAGCTTACCTTTGCTGGGCACAGTAATACACGCTGTCAGACTTCTTTATAGCGTATCTACTTATAACAACTGACATTTTTAACAATTCTCACTATAAGAATGCCTGTTTTTATTGGGAATTAGCCCCCTTGACTGAATGCTTATAGAAGTCTTATCTTTTTTGGTTTTCCCAAACCAATGTGATACTAAGCATTCAGACTTTTCTCTGCAGTGTTGTCCCTTTTGGACTGTTTTCTTTGTGAAATTCCATTTAAATCTGCTCTGGGTGCAGCAAGAACAAACGTACCTCAGGATAAGTTATGGGCAGTTAAGCTGTACTCAGCACAGCTCAGCAAGTGAAGGCAGTGTAACTTTACCCATGTGGTATGGCATGGCACCTAACCACCACCACTGAGAGAGAAGCAAAGGACTTCATCAATGCGAGCCCATTTCATCTCTACAGATGACATCGCATTGCACCACAAACGTACCAACATGTGCAGGTATCTCTGCAGACGGGATGAGTAAGTATGTCTCTGGTGAGGTTGCGTTCTCCATCAGGCTGGCATGGCAGCAGAGAGGTAAGCGCTCATCTGGCATGGCAGAAATAATGGGGCTGTTCCCACATGTACTTTACAGCATGCACATGGGTTATTCTTCTTCTCCATAGCTCCACTCCATCAGCAGAATTACACGCAGCAGTAATCCATACCTGGGCCTCTGGTAGCACCTAACAAACTTGAGAAACTCTTGAAGGAAGAATTAGTTTGCTCCCAATTTGATAGCTCTTTCCATCTGAAAAGGGCATTGTTGTACAGGTTGATTAGCTAGGAAGATTTTTCCTTACATTCAGCCTCTATCTCCACTCTTAATTCCACTCCATTACCCTTGCTATACCCCTGGGCCCCACACCGTATAACCGCCGTCTTTCTTTAATATTTATGCCCTTTATGTGTTCAGGAACTGTTATGAACCCTCAGCCCCAGACGCCTTTTCATGCCAGCAGTGGGCTCTTCCCACTCCCCTAGCAGCTGGATGATAGGGCTGGCATTAAATACAGCACAAACTCCCATTCAGAAACAACCTGGGCAGCACAGAGGGGCTGTATAGCCTCACCCTGTGCAAGCCCTTGAAGTCTTTAATGTACGCACACACAGGTTTATGCAGACTTTGATGGAAAACAGGAACATACCATTCAGATATCACACTGCTTGCTCTTCCCTGGCTTCTTGGCCCATTTACTGTGCTCTTCCCGTGCATTAAAAAGGAAGGCAAGCTCTCTATCTATGTTTATTACACAATTCAGATTTATATCAGCATATTTAACTTGTTTACACTGAACTCTGCTGCCTTAGCAAAGAACCACTGAGCTGAGTCTTAGGGGATTAAGTTCAGTATTTTCTCTTAATTGGGCTGCACTGGCTGCGAGGATGCTTCGTGTTGCTTTTATTTGCATCCTCCCACAAACTGCAATTGTGTATCTGAATATTGCATAACTGTTCTTACTCTTCCCCGAGATAAACCTAAGAAGATTAGACTGGTCGGCTTCTCTCAGGTTCCTGCAGATTATCACCCGCAACACAACTGCCTCCGTGTCCGTGTCCCTTATCTCCCTCCAACACTTCCTGGTTTTGAATGTTTCTGATTATATGATAGAGCCTGAAAAATAGCCAGGGTCTCCCTCTGTGTTTTGCTCTTTCTAAAAACGTGTTCATTTTCTCATTCTTTCCTTCACCTATTCCTTCTTCAAGACACCATTTGGGACAATAATCTGAAAGCATTTATTGCAATCAGTGTTTGATATATACGGGTTGGTTTTCCAGAATCACTTGGTCTGCCAACCATCAAGATTCATCACAGCACTGGATTCCGAAAGCCTGGAGGCAAGGAAACATCCAGGATTTCCTGGAAGTCAAAAGAAATCCAAGGACTAGCCTCTACTGCATTACCTAGCTCTTCTTAGGCTGCAGTACATTCCTCTGTAGAGGTTATGATTATTTAATATGTGTATTAAGAAAAACGTGAGGCTAAAATGAAAGTGCCCCAGAGCACCTTGGAAATTTTAATCATACTTGCAGATGCAACCTGCAGTTGCAGTGGGAATTTAAGTGTCAATGGGACTTCACCCTGCAGATGCTTTTGTGCCCCAAACACCGTCACCCTGCCTGGGCTCCCACATCAGTAAGGTCAGCTGGCTGATGGGTATTTTATTCATGTTGAATCTTTATTCAAAACGTACAGCCTTGTATATGTAGGACATGGACATTCCTGCAGGAGAAGCAGGTCAATGAGTTGGCCTTCAGTTCCGCGGGAGGTCTGTGGATCTCTGAGAGCAGACACCATAATGCACGGCAAAGAAATTATGGCTGTCTCAGGATGACGCAAGCCAGCGGTGGAGACTGCGAAGATCAGCCAGAGGAGATCCCAGGCCCTGGCACAGCGGCAGCAGAGCTGTCAGGTATCGATTCGCATCAGCAGGCAAGGACTGTGAGAGCTCAGTCGCCAATTCAGCCCAGGATCCCTGGGAACCAAGGGTCTTCCTGAATTATTTATTTGGTTCAACAGGTGATCTTTGGTCTTTAGATTATCTGATTCCACTCAGCCACCTCCACAACATATATTTTTTTCTTTTTCATCTTTTACCCCATTTTCCCAGTGAAACAATTTTCTCTCTTCTTCTTTTGTTCAGCCATGTGCTGAACCCCAGATGACTGTCCTTTCTTAGAGGAATATATAATAGGTGTATTTTCCCAATAGCAACACCAAATAAGTGCACAGCTTAGAATCACAAATACTAGAGATAAAACACAGTTGAATAATGTCAATATAACTTTCCAACTAGTTCAATACAGTATTAGTTTCAGTATGACAAAGCCTTATTTTCAAACAGTTATTTATAGGGCTTTTCATCAGGTTACCTGGGATATTATTTCAGTGTGAGTAGTTTTTTTCTGCTTAATATCCAGCCTAAAACACCTCTGAAATCAGAGCTGAAAAACCTCTGGGTTAATTTAATATTTTAAGTGTCAGTACAATTTCCAGAAAGTACAAGAATTACAGAGGTTGAAAGAATCACTCTAACTTACACCTCAGTGTTCATTCATAACGAGCCTTAAGACATCCTTTGAGGACAAAATGTTTTAGCCCCAACTTTCCATAAATGTAGCTTTGAATTTGGGTGGCCACTCATGGTTACTTGAGCCTCTCTTTGAACAGCTTAAGTGACCATCACCATGCTACTGGATGCTGCTCTCTCAGTGGCAATTAGTCTGCTCCTAGTCATGGTGCTGTAGGTCGTTTACAAAACCCCTTTCTTAATCTGCACCGTGAACAGCAGCGTGCACACCGTCAGCGACACGTCCCCCAAGAGAAGAGAGCTAACAGCTGAAGGATGGTGGGTCTGTAAACCCTCTCTAGATAGTAAGATACAGCACGTCATTCATGTGCTCCAGAGTGCTGTAACTTCAGGGGCAGAACAAAAAGGAGCGATTCCAAAACTGGCGTGGGTGCTAAAAAGGCACTTTCATCTCAGTTTTCACCGTGGGAACACAGAGTTACGGAGGAGCCAGTAATTACCAACTCGCGTGAGACATCATTTGTTTTGTAACTGCTAACTTATCATCTTGAGTGGACTTTGCCTGTGCAGCCCTCCAAGAGACACCTACAGTAAGCTCCGCTAATTGGTCAGGTGCAAGAACTGCTGTCAAAAATGTGCTCAGTAGGCATTTTCTTACAAAATCTATCAGAATGTCAGCTAGAAAGTTTAGCCCTCAGAGAAAAAAAAAATGGAAAAGGCATTTATGACTTTGACAGGATTTTACTGTAAAAATTAAGGGAAGTGATGATGGTTTGGGAGACACGCACAAGACGACAACCGACTGCTGCAGATCTGGTAGAATTATATTGGGGTCAGCCACTGGTGAGGCACCTGTCTGAGGTTTAGCATTGCACTAATGGAAGACACTGATTTCCCAGGCATCACTCTGACATATTTTAACACAGAAGAAAATGGTTGAACTATATTTGGATGCCTCTGTGAGGATTTTCCTATTTCCTACAGACTTTCTATAAAAAATTAATTCAGACATATTCAAACACTTACTACATTTGCAAAGTTTTGTAAGTTGCCAATAACTGAGAGTTGTGTTCGGATGTGCAAATTTTTCTGCCATGAATATCTCCCTGAATATCTCCATGAAGAATACAAGAGGTTCAGTAATACAAAAATATAAGAAAATGCAGTTGCTCTTATTGGCCAGTAAAGACAGTACTGTACTTGTTCAAAAAAACCACAGTTAAATGGCTCCAAAAAAATGTCTTTGGCCACAGGCATGGCCAAACCCTTTAATCTAGTAATCCACACTTGAGGACACATCTTTACGGAAGAGCTCGCTGCACTGCAAACAAGTAATAAACATACATAAAAAGGTTAATGCATTAATGCAAGAAATTGCATTAATTAAAAAATGCAAAAAAACAGAGATCAAGCCACCTCTGCAAGAGAAGGAATATGCAGTCAAATTTATTTCCAAAATCAGTTTAATGCTAAGCTGCAATCTCATTTACCTAAAAATAACGAAACAGGAAGGAAAAAAACACCCAAAATTATGATTAAAATGAACAGAAAAGAACATTTACCAGATGTTCAGGCTCTCCTACCCCTTATCCTTCTTGACGTCTGACACTTTCTTTCATTTTAAAAATGCATTAATAAGATCATGAATCATAACAATAAAACAGGTGGTATTAAAACCCTCTAATTTAGGCTTCTAGTTAAGGCGTGTTATAGGTATTCACCTCCTTCCATTGACTACGGAAGGATGTCAGCCTCCCAGCTTTAAAGATTAAAGGGAGTATCTGCACAGTGCCTTTTCTTCTTTTTCAATTTTCCTTTAACCTCCAACTTATCCTACCCTAGAAGCTAAGCAATTCCCATTTCTTCCTCCTTTGTCATGCTCAGCACTCTAGTCCCATACTTTAGCTAGTCCTGTACATACTGCTGTCAACGATGAGTTCGGTGAGGTTACCTCTTCTATCGACATTGGAAGATGCACACAGAAAATCACATGGGAAGAGAAATACTCAGCTATTTCCCTTTCTTACCTGAGCAACACATCAGGGAAAGTCAGGAGCTGCTGAACAGCGTCACTACAGGTAATTACCTACTCGTATAAACAATGCTGCTGCCTGTCCTTTCTATCCCCTCCTTGGTGTCTTCCTACAGGAATAAGCAGCCATCCCTATGCCAGTGGTAAATCAGGTGCTTAGTTTTTGTTTAACTCTTGTTTAACTAGATGCAACATCCCTGGGTTCATCCCGAAAAAGTGGGAAATGCCATGCCAGGAACCTGATGAGGGTCATACTTAAAGGGGGCATATAAGAAAGATGGGGACAAAATTTTTAGCAGGGCCTGTTGCAATGGTTTTAAATTAAAAGAGGGTAGATTTTGACTAGACATAAGAAAGAAATTTTTCGCAATGAGGGCAGTGAAACACTGGCACACGTTGCCCAGAGAGGCGGTAGATGCCCCATCCCTGGAAACGTTCCAGGTCAGGTTGGACGGGGCTCTGAGCTACCTGATCTAGTTGAAGATGTCCCTGCCCATTGCAGGGGGGCTGGACTAGAGGGCCTTTAAAGGTCCCTGCCAACCCAAATTATTTTATGATTGTATGATTCTATGATCAATCATCCATATTTAGCTTTATGGCAAATGAAGGAGGAAGGGGAGCAGAGAGAGGAACTGGTAGCTGAAGAAGATCGTATATACTGGGGGAAAGGACCCGTATTACTCGTGGTACATAAACACATGGACAAGATCAGCTAAACCATCAGTAAAAATGACATTGACATGAACAATTATCAACACTTTTGCAGAACTGGAAGAATGGCAAGATCACAACAGCCTTTGCTAAGCAGAACACAGGCAGAGGCAAGGAGGGAACATATGGAAAAGAATGTCATGAAAAGGGTTTCCAAAACAAGGAGTCTCATGAATTGTCGAAATAATGTCAGCAGGGATATCATCTTAAAATGGCATTTGACAGAAGGTAAGGCGCTACAGAGGGAAGTTTTGTCCATGCATGGAGGCAGTGTGGCACCTTGCCCAAGGTGCGCAGGGAAGAGGGGAGGAAGCGGGTGGCTGTGGCTGTCGTGGGAAGTAGCATAACCCCATAGCGCATCCAGGGCAACAACAGGGGTTCACACTAGAAGGAGGCAGAGGCAAGGAGAAGTTTAATGGGCTGATGCAAGTTGAGGAGAGGCAGAGCTTGCGGGGCCATGTGGGAGAGCTGTAATTCTTGCGAGAGGCAATCGTACATAAAAAATTCTCTTAGACAAATTGCCAAACCCCTTGCAGCGCGTTCTGCGACTCCAAACGCAGAGATGCTTTTCTGCGCCTTACGGTGGTCCTGCACAGGCACTGGGGGGATCCTCCTTTTCAAGGGAAGGTTTGAGTTCACACTCCTTTGACTCCTAACACAGTTTACAAAACCACAATGGAATAATTTTTCCCTGATACAGAGAACAGAAAGCAACAGAATTACAAGCTGGGCGAGATGAAAACTAGCTACTGCATGCAAGATAGCACCTCTGAGGCAGGAGAGGGGAAATATATGCAAACATTTCTTGCTTCTGCCAAGGATCAGCCAAATTTGCAGAGCTGGAGCCTGCTCTCATTTTTATTGGTTTTTTTTGTAATTCTTTTAGAAAATCACTCTCAGCTTCCAATAGTGTGAGGTATTGCAGAATCAGATCTAAAATATGTTAATGTCATGAGAATAACTATTACAAATTTTGGAGGTACTTTGTATGCTGCACAGATACATCTTGGGATTACAGGCTTCCTGAATCTGAATTTCTTTTCTGATTCTGATGCTTTTACTTGTGTTTTCTGGTACACATTCCACTGTACTTTTTACTGCAATTATTGCAGTAACTCCTTTAACAATTTTTAGTCTTTCAGCTTTGGAAGACTTCTTTTTTAATTAAAGTTCTTAAACCTTGCTGCCAAGGACTTTGAAATTTAAGGATTTGATTTAAGCTACCAGAAAAAGGCATTCACGATCATGTTGGGATCCTGGTTTCTTCTTTTCAGCACCAAAGTGCAATTGTATCTCTGTAATAGTTATGCTGAATATTAAAGGGAGCAATTATTATGGGGCATTTTAACTATCTGAACATTAAAAACCTAAAAGCACTAATCATAATTCCTTTGCCATATTAAAACATCACATGAGTAGAGCAGGAGCTGCACTAAAGCAATAGTCATTAATCGGTATTTAAAATAAGACTGTTGCCAAATTATCTCTTAGGCTTAATTTCCTTGAGCAGTATCATCCCACAGAGAGAATTCTGGAGTATAACCTCACATATTACTTTCTTCAAAGAGATTAGTCCACCATTGGCAATTGCTCACCTGCATTAGCTGGCCCCCGCAACACTCCTAGAACCTCTCCTCCAGCTTACAGAGGCACAAATGTCAAATTAAATACCCATCTGCCTTCCGAGCCAGCCCAAGGCTGCTCAGTAATGTGGGCAAAATTGAATGAGTTATTTTGCCCTAACTCCACAAGGCTGCAAAATTGAATTTGGTGGCAGCAGCAGAGCTGGATCCAAGAGAGGGCACAGAGGACTGACAGCAGCCAGCAAGAGTTTCAGGAGGCAATGGTGAAAGAAGAGGAGTCACTGTATTTTAGAGGCCACTGATTTTGGGAAACTGGAGGAAGGGAGCATCCATTCCTCCATGCACCAGGGAATGCCAGTTCTGGCTCCTTGTGGAGCCTCTCCTGCCTGACCCTCACGCAACACCATCTCAGTCCCCTGAGCCCTCGCAGCTGGTCCCCACTCCCTCGGGCACAGGGAAAGCCCCTGCCAACTGCCACTGCCAGGAACGGCCCCCTCACCTACGTCCGCAGCTTGCCCATCAGTCTCATGTTTTCACCTCTCTCCACACTCCATGTCAATGAATAACCTGGCAAGAAAACACTTAATATAAAATAAGTATTCTAACCGTTATAAAAAGAAGAGCTTCACTGAGACTTAAGAGGGTGCAATGCTATAAGGGACAGCATATAGTCGTGACAACAGGTCTGTACCAGGTTGGGCCAAACTTTCTGAAGTTACGAGCTGAGTGCCAGTAGCAAATTTTCCCACCTGCTGCTGCCGCCGAACTTCTCTCCTTCCTCCCTCTAGCTGGAAATATTCCCTGCAGAGGTACTTCCATCTGCAAAGGCAGAAGCTGTTGTGTCCCTGCCCACCGGAGTACACTCCAGCGTGGGAACATTAGCAGCAGACACAAACTGCTATCCCAGCTGTCCCAGGCTGGCCAGACAGGCAAGAGTACGCGTACTACTTACCAGCTAGATGTAGTGTTCCTGCCAGAGCGTGTCACTGGTGATAGTGTTTGCATGGTGTTAAAAGCCCGAGGTTCAAACCAGGAACAAAAAAGCTGGTCTCTAATCCAAAGATGTTACATACTATTTTATATATATATTGCACCGAAGAATAACTATATGGAGAACAGGAGTTAGCTGTCTCTTTGCTATGCCTTTCATAAGTTTGCTCCGACCACTTATCCTCCTTTTTATGGGGCACAGGAGAGCTATCCCTCAGCTCGCCTGCTTTTCTTTCTTTCTATCTTCTCCGTGGCTAATTTTATCTCCCCCATGGCTTCCACTTCCATTTTCAATGAGCACTTACACTGTCATCTCTGAAGTGTTCCTCTCCAGCCAACACATTATTTTAGCCCATCTCACTCTCACTTCAGTTGCCCCCATCTCGCTCTGTCAATGACACCAGCGAGGAGCACTCATGTCTGAACTTTTGTTATACCTCTCTTTTTGCAGCCCCCCTGGAATACTTAACTGGAATTAATATGAAATATCATCCCCTTTCCCAGCTTTCAGTACTTTCTCAAAACCCGCTTCTGCTGTAAGCCTCCCCTGTCCTTCCTAAAACCACCCACACATGACATCTAGGTTGCATGGCGCTCAGTAATACTGGCTGTTACTTATCGACTGCACTTGTTCTTTCAAAAAATTACACTGCATAAATAGCATCACCATCCCATTATGTCTACTGTTAACCTGCATGACCAAACAATCTCAGCACCACCCTTTTCATTGCTCTTTGATCCTTTCACAGTTTTGTGATTTTCTTTTTTTTTTTTTTACATTTGGTTCTGTACTGATAGGCAATCACTTCTGAAGAAACCTGTCTTCTGTGTATATACAGCAACTACATCAGTGAAGTCATTACCATAAACCTGATAAGGAATAGTGCTAAGAGCTAATTCGTCTACTTTAATCCACTTATCCTACTGTGCTTTCCAGTAGTCAAAATGAAGGTATGTCCATGGGACCCAGCAAAGAATCAAATTTACATACCACAATAAGACATTAAATAGTTACAACTGCAATTGCTTAAGGATAGTTTACCCTATTATACCCTTCTGTGTTACATTGATGTGTCTGGGCTACTGGTAAGACTTGATGCATGGGAAAAAAAAGAAGTGTATTTTATGTGACACACAGAAGAATGCTTTACTAATTTAGAAGAGTCAGGAAGAATAAAAGGAATTGCAAATTAAAAAGAAAAAGAGAATGTGGTTGTTCAGGGGATTTGGATACTTGTGATATTTGTACTGGGACCAAAACAATGCTTCTTTTAATAAAGCTGTCATCATCACGTATCATATAAATGGCCACTTTTCAGCCCAAAGCACCATACAAACAATGAACCTAATCTGGCAGTCATTACTTAGTCTTCAAGCTCATTAGTTTTTTATCTAAACCAGTCTGATCTGATCAAATTTTCTCGTCTGTTGTTCAGGTAAAGATCTGAATGCATTTTATCAGGGTATATCTCTTAGCTTTGCAAAATCATTTCATGTCTAGTACTCAGTATAAGCAGCATTACAACACATAGGTTCTCTCTTGTAAAAGATGCACATATTCCTCGGAAATTGGCTGTTACCTACTCCTTAAAGGAGAAGTAAGTCCCATGAAACACCTTTAAGGTGAGGAATAAAAGAAGTGTAACTCTTAGGTAGCACATCTATAGTTTAGAAAGCACATCATAACCATGGTCTCTCCTATTTCAAACTTGTTATCCAATCTGGAACACTCACTTCAGGAATGTCACTGCTATTTAGCAGTGAAGCACTGTCTGGGTATACCGAAAATTTAGTGTATGAGTGTCCTCATTGAAACCTATCACCATACCACCAACGACTCGGCTGTCTAATGAGAATCTGAGGTAAAAGACCATAGGTGAAATGAATATGCAGACAGGACCACCGTTCCAGCTGCAGATAATTCACCATTTAAGTGTTTTTGAGACAGATTGATAGGTGAGACAGAACAGACACACTTCCACCGACTTTGTCCATTTTGTAGAACTCTGTGGCTACATATTCCCAAATGAGTTTGTCAAGCCTGACCTTTCAACATTCAGCAGTTTGGGGGCTAAGTGGGAAAAAAATGCAACTGTATTTTACACCGGGAAAAAAAAGTTGTTGTTTTTTCCTAGATTTGCACTACTCATAAATTAAGACCTTTTTGAAAACTGTTCGTGTGGGTTTTTGTCTTAATTATCCCCAAAGGTGAATATTTTCAGAGAACAATGACAAAACAGTGGCTGAAAGTTCTTAAGCTTTTCTATGCTATCTGTTATAAATCTACATATTTATAGTTGCTTGCTGTAAACTGTATTCAGTAATAGCATCCAGGCCATTAACTGTAAAGTTAGTTTTTCCATAGTACCTCTAAGAAAATTTTTCTCTTCATTAATTTTCTCAGTGACCTCCTGGCCAGCATCATGCATTCTTATTATTTTTCATGTCAACACATGTTCATGAATTTTATTTAATTACAAGGTGAAAAACATCACTCATTAAACAGCAATTGCTAACATCTCTGCATTTCCCATGATGATACTTGCAGCTGAATCCTTAAACTTACCTTTAATTTAAGGCTAAAGAGTGGCAAGGTTGAACATTGCACATAAATGAACGCATGACCAAATCCTTGGCCAAAGGGCAATACCAAACAGGCAGAGGAGGAAAGCATCTTCAGCTCCTACAAAGCTGCCCATTCAGTGAAACCAAAATGAACTGTGCTATTGGTTTCTGCACATTTCAACAGAATTTAAGTCATCTCAATATCTTATATGTGCATTTCCTCCCAAATGACTACTGGAAGTTCTTTCTGCATTCATGATTTTTTTTTTTTAATGAGAATATTTAGGACAATCAAAATAAGTAAGTACACAGTATACTTTCAACATAGCTCATCCTTTTTTTTTCTCTGATATTTTTTCTGTGTATATCCATGTACGTCCTAATACCCACACACATCTTAAGTAAAAATTTGTATTAAAATACTGCTTTAGTTGTATTACTGAAAAGTCTAAATTCTTCACAGCAAATTGCAATTTATGCATCAGGAAACAAATGCAAACATTTGCACTACCTGCTGAAAAGCAGCACAGCACAGCTCCGCAAGGCTTTAAACAAAGATGACAGGTAACTTAAGTTTCTTCTTACAGACATATAAATCAGGAGGGACTTACCTCAAGTCATGGAGATTCAGCAAAGTGAGAGGTAAACGAGACTTGGTGAATTAAAGTACTGAAGAATTAAATTATTAGTATTAGTATTATTAGTATTATTAGTATTATTAATTGTTTATCAAAACCCAGGCTGAAATTATCTGGGGACCAGATAGCAACACTGTGACGGTTCCTCTGTGATGATGCTGGTGGGCAACATGCCACAAACCTTCACAAACCTGGTTTTTAATATCATAGTGCTATTAGACAGCTATTTTTTAACAAGATTTCTCATTTATTGGTGAATAAATGCTGCTAATAATAATAGTAGGACCAGATATTCCCAAAAGCAGTCACTGACAAGTTCACTCAGCCATTCAGGGAAGGTTTAGATTGGATATTAGGAAAAATTTCTTCACTGAGAAGGTGGTCAGGCATTAGAACAGGCTGCCCAGGGAGGTGGTGGAGTCGCCATCTCTGGAAGTGTTCAAAAAACGTGTGGATGTGGCACTTCAGGACATGGTTTAGGGAACACGGTGGCGCTGGATTAATGGTTGGACTTGATGATGTTGAAGGTCCTTTCCAACCTAGTGATTCTGTGATTGAAACAAGAAGGCGATGCTATTCTAGATTTCTTTTTGATACATAAGAGGAATAAAAGAACTGGTTATAAAAATAAATTTGGAGTATGCAATTATATGTTGATTCTAAATTAAAGTATACGGTGACATTCGCAGAACCCTTAGGAAAGGCAGGCTGGCATTTTCAGTCACAGCTCTTGGCTTCAAAAGGGCAACTTCTGCACAGCAAGGGAACCAGCCAGGGAAGTCACTAATCACGAGGTTGAAAGATCTGCCTGGGGAAGGAGACCGGAGTTTTTCAAGTTGGAGACGCCAATACTTACAGGGATCCATATCTCAAGTGAGATGAAAAAAACACTAAGGCAGTGTGCCCGGCCGTCACTTGTCAAGGAGAGCAATAAACAGAACAAGTTCTGTGGGGAGAACACAGTTCACGTGGAGATGAAAAAAGCACCAAAGAGAAGCCCCACCTTAGAGCTCAGGAATGGCCACGGAGGAGAGTGGAGGAGGCAGTGAGGGGAGCTACCAAAGCCAGCTGAGGGAGCTGCTTCAGGAGCTATTAAAACAAGCAACGAAAGATTTGTTAGCTACATGAAGAGATAACCTGCAACAAAGCGGAGCTACTACACAATAAGGCTGGAGTACCAATTAAAGACAGTAAGTAACTCCAAATTACATGAATACATGCTTCAGTTCTCATTGTAGTCAATGATGATAACCACACAGAAACTATCACAATCGGGAGGAACATGTATCTCTAGAAACCAAACGTCCAAAAGTGAGGAACTAAGTAATTTCCATCCAGACTAGTGAAAGAACTGGCATATGACGTTTCCCATGGTGTAGCAAGTTCAAATGAATCAAGCAAGACCCAAACGGTATCATGTGATCAGAAATAATAAATGTCATGTCTATATTTAAAGAGGAAAAACAGCATCAGAGCAATTGAAAGCCCTTTATTCTAAGCTCAGCAGCAGCAAAGCTTGAGAACAATTATTAAGGAAAGAATAATCAAACCCAGTGAAGCTAAGAGAATCTGGGGGAAAATACCACATGGGTTTAATATAGGTAAGGCACAGAAGACTAATCTGACATCTTTCTTAAGGAAGAAAACTCACTTTCTGGAGAAAGAAAATTAAATCGATCTCAGCTGTCTGATTTTGTGTCACCTGGGAAGTTATTAGTTAAATTGAAGAAGATGGGGGATTACTACAAAAATTTTAAATTGGTCTGAAACTGCTAGAGATAGGACAGTAACAGCAATGTTAAAGGGAGAATGTCAGGCTGGAGGCAAGTTATTAGCATCACTGCAGAGAGACTGGTCCTAGGGCCAGTCTTGGTTAATCTTTCACCAGTTATACTGGCACATGAATAGCTACGGTCCTGCTAAAAAGTTGAAGACAAAAGCTAAATTACATCTTTATAACAGAGAGAACTGGGATGGCGTGGAAGAAGAACTGCATGGTGGCTGGACCGGAGTACCACAGAAAGGTTGCAATTCAGTAGTACAGAGTGTGAATCATGTATTTGGAGACTAAGGGGGGGAAAAAAAAAAGCCTTGGGAAACTACAGGGGGGCATCACAAGGTGAAACAGTATGTGATGTGGCTGTGAAATAAAACAGAAGAAAATGCAATCCAGGAAGACATTATGTCAGAATTTCCCTACAAGATAGGATGCAATTAGTGGGGTTTTGCAAAGCACCGCTAAGACCCCTTCTGGTGTAGTGTGTACAAATCCGGACACTTAGTTTCCCAAATTCAAACAGAAAGAAATGCAGAAGAGAAGTATCAGGGCGATTGTGAGAATGAAGCTGCAGTCTTGCAAGGAGAGGCTAAAAGGGTCTGATATGTCTGGAAACTGAAAGCTGCGAGGGATGGCTCTCATCATTAGAGAACAGAGATGTTTTCTCCCTAGAAAGTCTGCAGGGCAACAAAACACAAGAGAGCAGAGCTTTTAGTACTAATGGAAACTTCAGCAAAGACGAGACAGAAAAAAATCCCATCCACTCAGTGTGGGAATGACAAGGTTTTAAACAGAAGAGGATGGGCCAGCCTTTTACACCAGAATAATGCAGATCCCTAATGCCAAGACAGAGTTTAATAATGTTTTCAACTAGCCAATACCTGCAATTTCTGTGACTGTAACAGAGAAATAAGTCCTGTGTCCTGTGAAAATACCATGAGCGTTTCACATGTGAGCCTGGAACAAGACGGTGTAATACCTGCTGCACCTCCCCTCTCCGATGGGTGATCCCACATTAATTTTCTTGAAAACTTTCAATTAGAGGAGTGAACCAAACAGACAATTACCTTAATGAAACCTCAAATTAAATACAAATTAAATTCAAGACCACTGGAAAGAAGATCTTTGACTAGCAGTAGATAATGAATTGGGGTTTGTCTTTAGCAGTTGTTAACTGGGTTTAGGTAGTTCTGGGATATCAAAGAAAAGATAAATTGACTCAAGCAATGACTAATGTAAAGCTATTAAGACAAACTCTTGGTTTTTACAGGTTTTTACAAAATATAACTTAAAAAAAACAAAACAAAACACCAAACTTGTTCTTAGTAACTGCCTTTAGATGAAAAATGTTTTTCTTCCACTCAGTGCTGTTTGCAACACCGAGTGCAGAGAGCTTCGTTTAGGAACCAAGCAAGGCTGGTGTGGGAAGCCAGGTGGAAGCATCACAAAAGCGGCCCATTTTCGTTCCCATATGAGCCATTAGGAATTTTAATCAATTGGATTTAATGGAAATAGGAAAAAGCCTATTACTCAATGGAAGAATTTACCTCCTACCAAATTAGGAAAGACAGGTTCCCTTTCATGATTTAGTTACCCTTACACACATCAAATATAACAATAAAACCCAGCAACAGTTTTACATCATAAAACTGAAAAGTGGAGGTCTTCCGTAAGCAAAGCCTAATTATTTACACACTGAAAGTTATACAGCATAATTAAAATTAACTAAAAAGAAATGGTTTTTTCCCCCACAAAACTTAATGGAGGGACAGTACAGTAACTGAAGCTACAATTTAAACTGAGGGAACTTAAAGCATGGACCTCTGACAATACTTTTACTTTACTTTAAACAGAATTACATTGCCTCACTTATTCTGGTCTCACCTGGTTCTGCTGTAAATCATTCCTGGGAAGTATACTCCTTTCCCTTAGATGCTTGCAATACAATCCAGAGAGCACTTTATATTCGTGTGACTTTGCTACATGCTCCAACTTTTGTATTTTTCCCACTGCAACACACAAAGCCTTTTTAAGAAACAAATGTTCCTTATTTCACCATTTAAAAGATGCTCCAATAGTGTCACAAATGCTACTGGATACATTTCAGGGAAGCATGTGGAGACTGATTGTTCCGTTCATTATTAACTCCACTGATAAGCATCAGTTTGAGCCCAAAACCTACCTTTTTTAGAGTAAAATTCATCTGTTACCCAGTCTACAAATTAGATCACAATCCAGCCAAAATACGCAAACTTCTGGTATATGAAATGATTGACTATTCTATAGGGAGGCCACTTTGTAGGGCTTTACATATGACTTGGATTAAAGGTCTCACCTTCACTGAATAGAGAGAAAAAAGGGAAATATTGTGTAAATTAATACTGCTTTCTAAAAAAGCAGAGCCAGTTCTGGGTGTCCTAAAAGTTAATTGGAATTTGCTTTTATTTAATTAAATGATGAGAGTTAGGCCAGAGACATTTGGTTAGAATAACACAGCAGTTAGAAAAACACTAGCTGGAAGACAGGACATAAAACTGGTGTTCGCATCTGCTCTCACACAATATGCCACGGATTTATGGGCACACTCCAGAAGTGAAGAGCTGCCATAAACTCCACCCAGCTGGGCAGCGCAGCCGCCAAGCAGTGCAGAGCAGCTGGAGCACATGTCCCAGCACTCACAAAGTACCCATCACCGGTTCAAGCACAGATGATTCACTGAGAATTACAGCGGAGAAGGAAGAAGTAAGCCATGTAGAGCCTGGATCCGTACCCAACCAACCATCCAATGCAACGCTACAGGCTTGGGGAGGAGC
>NW_010566512.1:0-10359 GCF_000687285.1 Phaethon lepturus
AGTGTGGGGGGTACCGTCTGGCCCCCGCAGGGCCGGACCTCCCCGGGGACGGCGATCTTCGCTTCCCCGGGAGACATCCCCGCTGGAAGCCTCCCTCCTGCGGGATGTCCAGCTGCCGCCGCGGTGTAGATGCTTCCCCCTTGCCGCCTGCTCCCCGAAGGGCTGTGTACCGCTCGTGTGGGGGTGGTGGGGTGTCTGCTGGTTTTTTAGGCACATCCAAGTAGGTTTTGCCTCTGAATTGCCCGGTATTTATTTCGTTCTTGCGCGGACTCGGATTGTCCTTTTGAAACGGTGAGGCTGGTCTGGCGTTTCTAAGAGCTTGCTGTCATTGCGAGCAAATGCAAGTCAGTGGCATTATTTTGGACAGGAATTAAAATGCTGCTTCGGATCTCTTTTGTAAGTTTCTTAGTGCCACCGCATTAAGATTTTTCTTTTAAAGGAAATTTTTAAATCTTCTAACTGCTGTGGGTTGCCACAGACACTATTTTGTATTTTTCTGGTTTGTACCGATCTAGTACCTCCTGGATACAAATTGCTTTGCTTTGACATAATCCAGTGGTACCGTCTGTGTCACTGATTTATTGGTATTTAAACAGTGTTTGCAGCATGGAAACTGCAGACGTTCCTTCCAAATCCTTTGCCCTTTAATACTTTTTGTTTCGCTGTACATATAGAAAGAGAGAGCTGGCATATAGAAATCTAGGCGCTAATCTGAAATCCAGCCTCTTGGTTTCAGTGAGGTCATATCAAAAGTTAAATTGGGTTGTGGTCTCTAGGTGTTTGTGTCACAAAACCACCTCAGGAGGAGCTATTACGGCTCACTGAAATCCAGCCTCTTGGTTTCAGTGAGGTCATATCAAAAGTTAAATTGGGTTGTGGTCTCTAGGTGTTTGTGTCACAAAACCACCTCAGGAGGAGCTATTACGGCTGAGGAAGAATAAGTAGCGCTTAGGTGCCTTGAGACTACTCCAGTTGGACCTGCTCTTACTTGCTCGGTCCTAGAAGATGACCAGGGAAGAGGTGTTAGAGCTTGAGACTGAGGAGTCTGGGCTTTGCTTATATTCCTGCCGTTGTGAACAAGGGTGTGTGACCTTGGGCACACACTCGCTTGCCTTGATTTCTGTCTTGAATCAAGTCACATAAACTAGTAGGGCATGTTTTTAAAATCTGGTATTTCAAAGAACTTTGAGGCATTCAGAGAAAACACACTTACTGATGTTCAAATGAAAATAAAGTAATTTAAGCATTTAAATTCATGTAAGAATAATGTATTCTCTGTGAAATAGAAACAGTTCACCATTTGCTGTGCTCCAATTCTAGTCAAGAGCAGCAGGTCTGTGGAACAAAGTGCTTTGTGGCAGAGGGGGGGAGTACTCGTTCTCAGTTCTTTAAATCCATGCAAGTGCAGACATGTCTAGTGCTTCCGTTGAATGACAGTCTGAGATACCCAGAAAATGGAACCAGTGCAAAAATTTAGAGTACATGATAATTTTGGGGATCATTTTCCTGTCATTTTAAACCGAATCGTGGTTTGTTTGAGAAAGCCACAATAATTGCAGCTACTTCTGGGTTAGATAAATTAATAAAATAGGAGAAACTGCCAGTTCTGCTTAGTCCTTCATATAGTAAAGGTGTAGGAATTGTGGGATTGTAATTTTTTTTAGTGTTTGTAGGAAAAGAATCATATTTAATCACTGCTCTTTGTTTCTTAATCCCTTCATTTGCAAAAGTTACCCATCTGATAAGGAAACTACAGTAGCCACTGCATTTAGCAGACCTTACAATACAGCTTTTAAAGCTGAGTATGTATCAGTTTGGTGATAAATAACTTGTCCTGTGAGTCCAGTTGGGCCAGTCATTGTTAAGATCCTAAACAAGGAAAGTCCAAATTTGTAGCCTGGCAGTGTCACCACCAGTGAGGTTTTGCTGTCGGTGGCCTTTAAAGGGGAAGTAGGAACCAGACACAGTCAGTGAAGCAGCAGCAGCAGCGCGGGGCCTCTGCGACTGGTAAGTGCCAAAGTCTCCCTTGGAAATGCGGTGCGAGTTTTTTGGACGCTTAGATGCTTTGGGGGATTTTCTCCTACAAGCATATAAAGCTCTAAATGGGTATTTTTAATGTCGGCTTCAAATACCATAGTATACTAAGCTGAATATTCAGCGCTGGCAGGTTGAGGGGGTTAATTCTGCTAGGAGGTTGTGTTGAAGAGTGTTTAACCCACAGCTCATTGTGCCTTCCTTAACCCTAAGCTTGGGTAGGAATGCCCTTAGATGATGTAAAATGATCACTGGTTGTGAAGTTACCTCCAGAAAAAGTCGCCTCAAACTCCCTTCTCTGGTTCCTTCCTTTATATTGTTTTATATTGCGTTACGGTGTGTGATTTTCATATAATTTTGTTTGAATCTAGCAGTATTTAGTGCTTAATCAGGACACAGATGATTCAGATGGAGATGTTAATCCAAATGTGGTTTAGTGAAGTAAATCGATAATTGTGTTTTCCCTTTGTGTCTTGTCTGTGATAAGATGTTCTTTTTGCCATTTGGAGGAAGCTTAAGTAGGCACGTAAATAAGTCTGTCTGGGAGATAAAACATTTGATATTGGTGCTGAGTGTAGCTGAGGGGAGCAAAATGACTCACGGTGCTAACACCGGGGAAGCAGTCTGAAGGCTGTGGTTCATAGCTTGTGAATCCTGAAGGACTGAAAATTAACCGTTCGGTAACAGTCCCCACACTCACCTGACAAAGCTGTAGCTGAGCTTCGGGAGAGGTTTTGTGTTGGGAGGCAGAGCTCTAGCTGCCGGGAGCCGGTAGCGGGGGGGAACCGGGGTCTGAAAAAGCATTTTAGGCGCGCTGTGCCGCAGAGCTGCAGTGGAGGTTAGGCGGCTGTGCCGGTGCTGGAGGCCCTGCGTCTCGGCTTGTAACTTAACTCTGCTGCAGCGTTTCTGGGTGGAATTTCTGATACTGGCTGTCTGTTTAGAAGTGACTTTTTCTTTTCTTCGCTTGTATTTTAAAGAGGTCCAGAACCAAAGCGGATGATGCGCTATTACTAGCGGACGTGATGCGTGTTGTACTTAAGTTTTTAAAAACCTCTTCTAAGCATTTGCAGCTCAATTTTCCATCTCAAGCTTTTGCTGAAACTTGATAGGAATGCTGTTCTTGTCAAGATGCTAACAAAGTTACCTAAAAGTGGGCTTGATTCACAAGAGTCTTAAGACACAGAAAAGCCATTAAGTAGAGTGAGTTTATACGTGTCTGTGATTTTAGAGTGGTCTTCTGTAAGCGTGTATGTGCATGCGGTACAGGGTTTGGTCCGGCTGTCATTGCGTAGTTGGATGTACTAGGTGGGCCAGACCGGCGAGAGATAATGGTAACTCGGAAGTATATAATTAAGTTTACAGACTTGTCTCATGAACTCTTCTGCCTCAGCTGTTTCTTGGTGTAAATTTGCATAAAATGTCTTTCCTGGCTGAGAAGCCTCTGAGAAGCCACACAGTCTGATGGTTAGGGCATTAGCCCACGACCCGAGTGATCTCAGCTCAAGCTGCCAAGAGGCTCCTTCTGTAGCAGCCTCTGGGAGACATGTAGCTTTTTCCGTGTCTCAGGTGGTTTTTTTACTAATGGGAGATAATACACTTGCCCTACCTCACAGGAATGTTGCATGAATTAAATACCTGAGAGGAGATGCTCAGATTGGGCAGTGGTGAGGGACATGTAGCTTCAGAAGTGGCAGGTATCTGGCAGACGTAGTTCCCATGGACATAATGATAGTGGCTGTACAGAAATACAAGTTACATTACATAAGGGAGAAGGGGAGGCTTTTCTGTCGTTTCTGAGGTTTCCTCCACCAGTGTAGTGTTACAGCATTTATATGGCTAAAGTGTTGCTTCTCTGTCAAGGTACATCTGGAAGGTGGGCAATGGAGTGGATTGCCACCTGGCAAGGCCCACCTCCCTCCACTAGCTGTGAGCTTCTGGGTGTTGAAGGTGAGACCTGTTCCACCCTTGGTGCTCAGCTTTGCAGCCATCTGAGTTTTATGTTCTGGCTTTGAAGATGAAGTGCCTCTGATGCATCATCATCATCATTATTATCATTGCTATTATTATTATTATTATTTGCACCTAAAGCCTCAGTTGTGGTTGGCTTTCTGCTGAGCTTGGAGCTGTATTCAGCTGCAGAGTTTCTGGATGGAGTGGAAGTGGTATGGCAAGGTTCACAAACAGGAGGAAAGAAGCCAGGAGAAGGCTTGATGCAGAAAACACGGCATGAAGTACATCACCTTGGTGTGCGGCTCGGTGGTCTGGAGTCTCACGAATGTTGCTTATGCTTTGGTAATAACCAAAATAAATATCGGTTGCTTGCAACTGCTGCTCGTCCTAGCCCTGGCTGCTTCGCTGAGTGCTTGTCAGTGCTCCAGGTGAGGTGCTTCTGTAAGAGGAAAGTGCAGGAGAAAGACGTGGTGGTGTGACTGGTCAGGATGCAGATCTTGCCTTTGAGAGGGAGAGGTGGAGAGCAATGCTCCTTGAGTTGAGTGTGTTTAGAAGATGGAGGCTTGGTGGAGAGCATCACTGAGCATAGAAATAGGTTCAAAATGAAGGGAAGATACTCGAGGACTGTTTGGAGAATTATTACTGTGTTGTCTATATAGTATTTGAAATGTTGGGATACTGGGAGCACCAGGAAATGCCTGCTATTTCTCAAGCACTAGGAGAACTTGATTAAATGCTACTTCTGAAAAAGAGGGGAAAACAGTTTTTAAAAGGTCTGCCATAGCTTGTAACTGAAGAAGAACAATTTTCAGAAGGTTCCTGATGGATCAGAATTTATACAACTCTCATGACTGTTGGTAACCATGCACCTTATGAAAACAAGTGTATTTCTGTTCTCAGCACCCTCTGGAAGAAACATATTTACCCCCATTTTGCAGATGGGAAACGGAAGCTCATCTTCACAAATCCTTAGCGACGTCTCTGACAGAACAGAGACTTGAACCCAGGCTTCTCGAGTACTTAGCTGGTGCCACGATTTCAGGGGGGTGCTTTCTCTCCTGAGGAACTTAACAAAGCAAGTTATTCAATCCTCAAAAAAACCCTAAGCCACTTTGCAGCGAGGGTTTTGTTATTTGAGCAATGTAACCTGCTATATGCAGTGTAATCATAGTAGTTTGACCTCTGCATGCTTTAAAAAAAAATGAAGTTTATTGATACTGATGTGTTTTAGATAGTGAGGGAAAATACGTTAGCAGCCTGCTGATCTTGGGTTCTTAAATGTTGAGGGTTTTTTCTTCCTGTAACCGTTCTGGGAAAGGGGAAGGCTGAAATAGTTTAGTTCAAGAACTAAACTTCAAGGTATTTCTCTTGGAGTGCTTGAGTTGCCAGAGAACTGTAGACATCTGCTAAGTTAAATGCTGTGTACAGACTTTTTTTCCTTGCTGTCATTTGGATGGAAGATGTTTCTCTAATTTGCTAGTATAACTGTAGCAGAGATAAGAAGCTGTGCTAGAACTTTGAGGAGGGAGGGTGTTTTGAAGATGCAAATTCCATCCTCCAAGTGGCATTGCTAGAGACTTGTCTGAGAGGCAAAATTTGTTTGTGAATGTTGGGACCCTCATCAGGAAAAAAATCCTGCATCGCAAACTTCACCGTCCCAGGGAATTTGTGAAAAGACTAGTAGTAAGAGCTGCCCTTTGATCTTGCTTTATCCAAATAAGATTTGAGAAACGAAGACATCTGACTTAGGATTTAAGGAGACTGCCAGGGTCTGATGGGCTTTGGTGGTCCTGTCTTAGACCTGCACTGATAGTTCCTGGCTCTCTGAAGCTGGTTTTTAATCTTAGGGGAAAGTTCAGGGACCAGTAACTGATTAATAAAATCGCTTCTCCGATGACGAACTCATGCGAATAGAGACCTCAGCTAAAGACAGAAGTGCAATAGCGAGCGAGACCAGCATTGCTTGTTTATAACAACCTTTATCTACGTGGGGAAAACGTACTGAAGTGTAAAACTGCATTTGGCAGGCAGCTTTTAGGGACTGCGTTTGCTCCTTCAGGCCTAAAACAGCCCCTTTGCGCTGTCTAGCCTGAACTGGCTCAATACACAGTATTTATTCATCTAAGCCCAGTTAAGAACATAGATGGGGTTGGCATCATCAGAAGATGAGTGGTTTGGGCTATGGAATGGAGGCAATGGATGTGTTTTAAACGATGACCGGGGAGAGGGAACAGGTAAGAGCCCAGACCTTTAGTTTGTATATAGCCTCGTGTTTAGCACTCGGCTCCATCCCCAGCTCTAATCCCAGGTCCCCCCCATCTGTAAGAGCATTGTGCATCCGCGGCCCGCTGGGAGCTGCCTCGGTGGCGGGGCTCCCGTCTTCCCAGGGAAGCCGTGCCGCTGGCTGGGGACTAATCCTGCCGGGAGAGCTGGCTTGCAGCGGGTGCTGGGCGCACGGAGGAGGAGTGAGCCTCTGCGGCGACGGGGAGGCGAGCCCGTGTGAAGGTGCGAGGCGAAGCCGTGTCCGGCCTTGGTTCATGCCCCTGGACCCTGCTGTGCCTTCTCCGAGGGCTGCTCTGCCCTGCAGAAGCTGCCCTTGAACCCGTGGCTCCCACCCTTCCCAAGGGAGCGGTTTAACCAGCGGGACACAAATGCACCCAAGTCTTTTACGCGGTTTGCTCCTCGACTGCACGAAGGGCCGGGGTGCCGTCGGCTGGCAGAAAGCTTCATCCAGCTGAGGGAGAGGGCAAGCGGTGAACGGCTGGAGGGGTACCCAGCCTCCCCCTTACCTGCGAGGCGGCGTGTCCGCAGAAGCGCGTGCGAGGACGTGGCTGCTGCTGTTCTGACTGAGCAAAAACCCTTCCCTCCCTCCCGCCGCGAACAGCGATTTATCCTGTCTCGAAAAGAAAGCAGATGCAAATGTAGATCAGGTACTTTCGGCAGTTTAAGAGCTCTTTGAGGTTGGGAAAAAGAAATCTGATTAGGGTTACAGCTGTTTCATTTCCTGACAGATGCACAGAGTGTTATGTGCTGGCGCGCTGCGGATGTACACACATGCATTGGTCTCATTTTGTGTCAGTGGCACAACCACACAGCAGCCGGCTGTGTACTGAACTCCTTGTCCTGGACACCCTGCCAAAATATGCTTTATGCAGAATTTTCTGTGAACCAGGTCGTGTTTTGTGTGTGTGTGTGTGTGCATATAAATTCATGCATGTTTTCTCCGGTTGGCAAGGCCTTTGTTGTTGAATTTTTTTGTTGCTGGAGTGGGGCAGTACACTGTAAACAAGCGTGGCTAATTATAAAGAACCTGTATAAAAAATAATTTGCATTTGTACAAATGGTACGAGTAAAAGTACCCGTGTAAGAGTACCACGAGTACCCAGCCCTGAACGGAGAATTCTTTTCTTTCTTGCAACCACAGCTAAAAAGCTGTTTATAACGAAATGCTGAGATGGTGTAATTTTCTTTTCTAGGAACTTGGAATAAGAATTCCTAGACCACTGGGACACGGACCAAGCAGATTCATCCCCGAGAAGGAGGTGTGGTAGTGTTTTCAAGTACACAGTGAACTTTATGCTTTTAAGGAACACCCTGTTAGTAGTAACCCACATTTAGTTTCAGGACAGCTGCCGAGCTGCAAAACATTTTCAGTCGTGATCACATTCGGTCCTGGTGAGACTTCGGCCACAGTTCTAGGGTGCAGAAGCAGAGAGAGCCCTGGGGAGCTTTGGAATAGTTACGACTCCTCCTGTGCTGCTATCTAGCATAAGAGAAACCCAGTAGTGTCTTCTGTAAGAGTGTCCGTTTCCTTGTGAACATCCGGATGTAATTTCCTACTGGTCCACAAGGCACCTGCCCCCCTGGCCTGGGGTTACTTTTTCTTGAGCTGCCTCTACCATTCTGAATAATCTGAGAAGCTTCAGAGTGCTGTGGCTGAGCGTTTCAGGTGCTTCTCTTCTGATCGTCTGGTAAGAGAATTTGGAGCAGAGGAAAAGTTAGTAATATGCCTGTGGTTTTCTAGGAATTTTAGAGCCTTAAGTTTCAATTTCCTTTTATTTCTCTGTCTTGTCATCTTAGCTAGTTTTATACTTCTTTCTCTCTTTTTCCCTTAGTAGAAATGATTATTCAGTTAGCTTTTTGTTGCTATAATAAAGTAAGTTAGCTCAATTTGGGCCATTCAAGAAAGTGAAGGTGAGACAGTTAAAAGTGAGAAGTCAGTGTCGCACAGGAGGAAGCATAAAGACAAAAATCTCCTTTTGCTGACAAAACCACTTGTGACCTCCTAAATGAGAGGTATTAAAGGGATTTTATGTGCCTTGCCTTATGTGCACTGATTTAATGCTGTTAATAGATTTATAATATAATACCTTTCACTGGGGCCTCTGGGTGCTGTGGTAATATATGTATTATTTCATTGGTACTTCTTGGACGATATTGCTAATTGCTCTTTCTGCTCAATCAGACAATTCAAGTGGGAAACGAAGACGCCATGATGCACACGTTGTTTGCAGATTCTTTTGCTACGCTGGGCAGATTGGACAATGTTACCTTGGTGATGGTTTTTCACCCGCAATATCTTGAAAGCTTTCTAAAAACTCAGCACTATCTACTGCAAATGGATGGTCCGCTCCCGCTTCATTACCGGCACTACATTGGGATAATGGTATGCTGGAACATAAAGCAGCAAGCAGAAACAGCCACTTTGGCAACAATCTCTGGTCTTGTTTAATAGCAGTTATTACTGTGTTTTGCAGTTTCTAGTTGGAAAGGCATTTCATCAGGAGCTAAGGGGAAAAGCAGAGTAGGCTGGTTTGTGTCTGGTTTACAGATTGTTTCCTAAGACCAGAACTTTATGTTCGTAGTTTTGGTAGGAATGTGAGAAAGAGGGGAAAAGAGCCTGTTACAAAAATAAGACAATTGATTATTTTTGGTTTCCTTAGTATCTCAGAAACTGTTTTTCAAGAAAGCTTGTTTGTATGTGTCCTGTCAAATACAGCTCCCTCTAATTCAATAGTCCCATCATCCGTTTCTGAATGTCTAAATTCTAAGCAAGTTTTCTGCCAGAAGTGGTTGATTTCATAATTTCCAATCTGCCACTGCAATCATCTTTGCCTGCTGAAGTTGTATTAAAGTTTTGGGCTGTGTCTTAATTTGATGGGGAAGGTGTTACTGTTTGAATAAATGATACTGGGTCTATGCTGAAAAGCTGCCCTCTTGCTATATGCGGTCTAAAACATGCTTTTGTTTTAGCTGGCAAAGAGTCACCTAGAGGCAGCCTGGCTTCTTCCCCACTGGAGACTACTATGCAGTATGGATTACTTGCTTCAGGACATACAATATATGCCTGTACTTCTTCTTGGATATAGGAAGATGTTGCACCTGTAGCCAGCATTGTAATAATGTGTAATGAGGAGTATTTATTTTGTGAGAACAATATCCAAAAGAGGCTGATGTGTTAACCCTCCCCCCCCTTTTTTTTTTACTTCAGCCTCTGATCACTGCCAGTCTTATTCTTGAATATTTTGAGGAAATGATGACTTATGGCATTTGTCATAAAGCACTAACTTACTGTAACTGTTTTCTGTATCACAACTGTGTTTTCCTTCCTAGGCTGCAGCACGACATCAGTGCTCTTACCTTGTTAACCTCCACGTGAATGACTTCCTTCATGTCGGTGGAGACCCTAAATGGTTGAATGGCCTGGAAAATGCACCTCAAAAACTGCAAAATTTAGGAGAACTGAACAAAATGTTGGCTCACCGGCCTTGGCTTATCACCAAGGAACATATCGAGGTAAATCTTTCATGGAGTACTGTGAATGTACCTTTATTTTTCAGTAAATGAAATCACAGACTCTTAGGATTGACAAGGCGAGAGATGTTCTGTGTTACTTGACTTTCATTTCAGTGTTATGTCACTGTGATACTGCATGATGTAATATCTCTTGCGCCCTTGTAAAACTAATGTGATCGTTAATGGTCTCAAACAACTAACGAATTTAATTTACAACACACTGGCATGTCAGAGTTGTCACGTCAGGATTCTGTTGGTGCGATGAGGATGTGCTCAGGTGTGCGCTTCCTGAAGTCGTGCGCTTCCCGTAGCCAGAACCCCCTCAGCGTTTCTGAGGTGCTGCCAGAGTTAGGCTGAACACCGATGGCTGCCGTTCTCTCTCAGTTGCAGCTGGTTCACAGGCTTAGTTTTCAGGCTGGGTTGGAGGGAGCCGGCTGGCAGAAGAGCCCAGGGGAGGGGTGGTGGTACAAGCCCCCAAGCAGCTGCTTCGGCAGGTCCCTCCTCTGAGGTCTACCCGGATCCTCGGCCGCCTTCGAGGGCGCTTGCGGCGCGTGTGCAGCGACGGCAGCTCTCACGGCA
>NW_010566513.1:0-336 GCF_000687285.1 Phaethon lepturus
TTTTAAGTGTCTGCCTTCAAAATGGTGGCTGCTTCTCATTTGAAGTTCATGGTAACAGATGGCTCGATCTCAAAGACATTAGTTAAAAGCTATAGGGTGTTTTTCACCACATGTCTTGCTAGTTTTCCCTCCTAAAAAAAAAAAAAAAATTCTGTGTGAGAGCCTTGCCGACATGACAGGCCAAATCTGACCGTCTGTGAAGTTCACTTTATATAATGTCTGTATACCATGAAGTGGCCCCTAAAGAGCGCGGGCTCCTGGCCGGGTAGTTCTCTGAGCTCTGGCAGGGCAGGCAGCCTGCCCGCTCGGAGCGGCACTGGCTTCTCCTCAGCCGCA
>NW_010566513.1:349-1302 GCF_000687285.1 Phaethon lepturus
TCTGGAGCCAAGAAGCATCTCTTTGCAGCTATGTGATTTTTGGGTCTAGGGAGGGGGGAGTCCGCCCAAAGTACCTTTCATATGGGCTGTGCGGGGGCCCAGGGATTTGTGTGCGTATTCGGGGCATAGTAAGGGCTCATGAAATTGCGTGCACCTTCTGTGCGGCCCACCAGCGTTTTCGGTCTCATTTAGCAGAGAGAACAAGCAGAAATCTCACAACTCGAGTAAGAGCATATGCTCTGGGAGACCTCGCTACGTTGCATAAGCCTTCCCATTAAAGGAGCTGGCTTTGCGAGCACAGCACATGAGTCAACAGCACAGCTAGACTTGTAACGTGGGAGTCACACCTACTCTTGGCTGCAGAATTATCCAGAGAAACAGAAGGTTAATAGGAACAAAATAAAGACTAAGGAACCCTTAAAGGTTAGTTACAGGATTCAATTCAATTGGCAAGAGGGGAAAAAAAGAAAGGAAATGGGTCAAGCCAGGGGAGAGAGAGTAGGGTAATGAAAAGCCACGTTGTCTGTCTCCTGAGGAAAGACAGTTCAGTTTAGATCCGTTAAAATGGGATCAATAAAACTTTTTTTTTTTTCCAAATTAGCTAGTTCTGGAGAGGGTCATTATTGATTACAGAAAGAAAAAGTCACTTGACTAATGAGAAAGAGAGTGGAGTGAGCTCCAGGATGCTCGAGAAATATTAACACTGCATGAAAGCAGTTCTGCAAGACAGGGAATGACTCCCCAAAGCATGTAAATACAGGCAAAGCAAGCACCCGACCCGGAGTACCAGTAGCAACAGCACATTCCTTGGCTTTGCTTCTGCCTTTATAGATCCTTATTTTATGTTGGGACATTTTAGAAATTAAAAGCAAAGAAGGAGCACGTCCGTCTGTGATAGTTGGCTCCCCTGCGCCGCTGGGCGAGGCAGGGCGGCCGCGCCGGCGATGGGGCGG
>NW_010566514.1:0-11620 GCF_000687285.1 Phaethon lepturus
ATCGGCAAAGCTGTCAGGAGCAAGAGAGAAATGGTCATGCTGGTACGGCGGCCCCAAGGTACATGAGCATACCTGCATTCTCTAATTTGCTCTGGATTTCCCCATTTTCTTCTTAATTTCTAGTTCTTCAGGGATTAGAAACTGATTTCAGTCCTCATCAGGTATTGGGAGATGATTTACATCCCCCACTAAAAACATGACCTTTTACAGATGCAATTTGCTTTTCAGAGAAAAATTACTCAAAACATCCATTGCCCATATGCAGCCCCAGACCCTCCAGCGCCTTCTACTTGCAAACTTGGAAGCCTCTTTTCCATAAAGTCCACTGACTCTCCTCTCTCTCTATTTCCCAAATTTTCTGTTGTTTTGGTTTGGCTTGAGCCTCTGCCTGCTAACCCTATATCCCACTTGTCATTTGTGTTAATAAAACAGCTCTTGTGGGTAAAAAGAACCTGGTCTCTGGCATGACTGAGGTCCAGAGGTGAGGAGTGAGTATCATACTCGGCTCTAGCAAAGTTGATATGAAAGCAGCTGGTTTCATAAAGAAACTCAAGAGAAATAGAAAAATTGGACTTACCCTTCAGCAACAGGAATGAAGGTGTATAGGTGCAGAGAAGCGAGTGAAGGAAACTGGGATGAGAGACCTTTTATACTCTTCCAAAGGGTTATCTGGGACATGAGACATCTCTTGGCAAGTGTAACCTAATTATATATCCCAGCCCATTTCTATCCGCTGTATTCAGCTTCCGACATTTTCCCTTTGATGCACTGTGCTTTTAGCATTGTAATTGTCCCATAGGTTATTAATAGCACTCTAATTCCTTCGCCTCCCTGTGAAGGAGATTGGAAGGTATTTCACGCAAAGTGACGCCAATACCAAAGAAACTAATGGATCTGGTCACGGACAACAAGTATCAAGCGGAAGATATGTTTGTAATTCAGAAGTACCAATTCCTCAAGCTGTGCTGGGATGTCACGTGGACCAAGAGCTGAACGTGATCACACCTCCATGTGAAAGAAAAAGGATTACCAATGTTAACTCCTGCGGATTATGTTCAGGGCAGGAATACTCTAGCTGAATTGCCCGATGGTACCGCATATTTTAATGAGAAATTCAGCATTTGCCCAAAGATGTCCTTCATTCATAATTTCAAGCTGTCTGCATGACGTGTCCTGTCAAGGATTTATTTTATTCTTGTTATAGGTGCTGTTTTAGTCTAATTCTGCAATATGGTATTGCTTGCAGTGACATCAAATCCTGGAGCAGAATGGTTGGAGGTGAACCCACCAGCCCAAGTCCTGCTCATACTCCCAGAGGTGTAGCTATTGTCTGTTCCTATTTTCCTCTGTCCTTCTTTAATGTACTTCTAATTTTTTTCCCAACATTTTAAATAAAACCTGCCTTTAGTTTACTTTCTGGAAATTTTTAGCTGTTGAGGTTGTGAGAAGGTGGGCCATGTTCCTGACTCCAGAGTAAAGTTTAAGATCTTTAATTTCACAATAATGTTGAAGATTTTACTTGGACTATTAGCTGGGACAGAGCGCTAGTATTGCTGTCCTGCTTTTGGTACTCAGCCACGGCATCTCTGCAGCTTTTATGGAAATATGCATTAGACAGGGCTGTAGCTCAAGCAAAAATAAACAAAACAGCGTAATGTGGTAGATGCTTCTGAGCCTGGATTTTCCCGTGAATCACGGATGAACTTCGGTCTTCCTTTCTGTGTCTACGTACAGGTCATGCCCATCTAACCCAGCAATTATATTTTCTTGTCCCATAAAAGGAGAGAATGTGTCAACACCGGGATGGAATTATGGATTAGACGTCAAGCACAATTGATTTTGGGTGATGCTCTACTGAGTCACGGGGATCCCTCAAACAGGTCCATTCTCATCTGTGCTTCAGTATCACAATGTACGGAGCGAACCTATAAATATCTTGCTGCAAAGTTTTATTTAGGCTGTAGCTAGGCAGCACCTTTAGAAATCTTTGGTAGTGTATGGGACTAAGTCTGCTGTCATGTAAAAGAGAGAAGATGGTAAAAATAAAAAAACTGTGTCAGATGTAAATGTCGGGAACCAAGGGCAGCAAACAAAACCGGCTGTGGTCAGGGGAGAGCAAAATCCCCATTCTCCAGGGGTGCCTCACTGCTGAAGCCTCTGACTCTATAAAGTTCTCCTCTTTCACGCCTTTCCCTTCAGTTTGACTTTACTTCTCCTGTAACTCCCCCGTTGTTGACTAAGGTACGTGATTTGACTGATGATCTGGAACGTTTATGGAAGCTTATTTGTAGACTGTCTCTCTGTGTTTACCCACTTGACTTGGCTTTGCCTAGAACCAAACTGCTTGTTTATTGTAAATAGTGTGAGAAAGAAATACTTTCTATGGAATATTTCTTGTATTTCATTGATAAATGGTATAGTATTATTGAAAATAACAATAAAAATAGGTTTTGGAATAAATATCTGACTTGCAGGAAAAATACTACGGTATCTAACATCTCATCCAGAAGATAATTTGATAAAACAGGGGGAAAAAACCCCCTAAATTTGCTGTAGATAGGCCCTGTATTTCTGGTTGGCCCTCCTTATCTTGAAATGCAGTGGATAAAAATATTGCATAAAAAGATATTGTTGTGCTTCCGTCACCGAGATACCTCTCCTTTAAGTGTACTCCGCCACCCAAAATGGCACGCTCTTCTGGGAGGGGCATTAATGCTGCAACTAATGGGAGACGGGGTTGTGCGGGACCCTCACCCTGGCGTGGTCCGGGACTCTCACGCTGCAGCATCGCTGCGTGCAGCCGCAACGGCACAGCCAGAGACGTGTGCCCAGCACTCGCTTAGCGCTGAGAAATGTGCTCTGCGTGCAGGGCCCCTCGCCTCTCGCTTTTCTAGCGTTCGCCATGCTTTTTGTGGTGTGTTTCTCTCCCACTCCTCTCCTGCTGACTTGATTGGGGCACTGGCCAGAAATTGTCCTCTGCAGAGGTTGCCCTCGGCACAGGCATCATTGCTGCTGTTGCCTTCGTGACGGGGGAAGGGGGGGACAATTTCCTGCGGAATTTGTGCAATCCCCTTTTCTGCTTTGTTTCCCAGATGTGTATGCTGAGATAACAAAACTCCAGCTCAGGAGAGATTTGCTGTCTCTATTCCTCAGGCTCTTCCTAAAGCCTCTCCTTAAACGAATGACACAACTGGCAGCGCTTCAGCTTAGCTGAGAGCGAGAGAGCGTAGGTGAGAACTTGGACTGCCTAGAAAGAATTAAGATAAGAGATTTTATCTCCCCTTCCCCCAAATGCTTTCAGTCAGACTCAAACCCAGCCTAGAGCCTCCAGTCTGGCTTGGTTTCAACCTCCCGTTTGGCACAGGGTGGGTTTGGCAGAGGGGTACCTGGGTTTCTGGGGGCAAGGGGCTGTCGGGGGCACCGCGCGGCGGCTTCACGCGCAGTCAGAGCTGCACGTCTCTGACCCTGACGTTCATTCCTTGCACCTGCAGTCATGTCCCTTGCATATGGCAATGGTGCTCCTTGTTATTTTAATTAACAGTAATAATAAAACAAGTGCTAATAATAAGTTTCTTGTTCCCTTCAAAGATTCAGTGCAAACGCTTTGCTAATTAAATATCTAGCGCATTACACACAATACTGCGCTCATCCCACAGAGGCACGAATTCCTGCAGCCATCTGCCTCCGTGCTGGTGGACACCAGAGGAGAACCTGGGGATGGACCTCGTGCGATGGGAAATACAGCTGCCGATCTTTGTGGCCATCTGCCCGTTTGATATTCCTTTTTTCTACATCTACAAGGCAAGCTCAGAACTTTCATGGTTTCTGCTGAGAAAAGTTACCTCAAGCCTTGGTAGGAACCAGGAACATTTTTTCTTTCGCAATCTTTCTCCTGTTTTCCAGACATGTGTGGTGTTCACAGGACGAGAGTTCACAGTGGGAGTATAGTGCATGGCCTGACTTAAACCCAGTTTTATTTTGCATCTACATTTCACCTAGGCAATATGGACTCTTGCTGGAATTTTGAAAGAAGGTAAAGTTACCTCGCACAAAATGTCTAACAAACCCCATACTCTGTATTTAGAAGAGGTCAGAAAGAAGATTAAGTATAACGTAGCCCTTCCTCTGCTTATACCCTCTTGTCTATGGTGCTCAGTGATCTTCAGACTTCCTAGACGGAGTCCGCTTTTGTGCTCACCAGCCATGCACATACTACAGACCCAAAGCTTCGCTTTTAGCTCCCTCAAAACGTGCCTGGGAGGGTCTGGGCCTCAAGGCCAGTTGTCGCAGAGCCCAGGGCTGGGATTAACGAGAGATGCTCATAACCTTCAACCCCAGACAGCTTTTCCAAACCCAGCAGCTGGATTTCTCTGGCAGACGCACAGGGTGTGGGGGCTGAAGAGCTGAGCTTTGACGCGTTGCTGGCACTGAAGTGCAACGGGAAGGGGGGGGAAGCTGTGGAAAGCAGCTCTCGTTAAAAAAGGTGGGCTTGAGAATGATGCTGAAGATAAGGAGGAAGGTAACGGTGGAAAAACACTAGGACACCAACATGTTTTGTGAGCTTTAGGTTTTAATATCACATCTTTGCTACTGGAGTCAGAAGCAGGAAATTAATGGATTCAAATTCTCGCGCGCGCGAGGTCAAATCACGTTTCTGCCACGCTAATGCCACTTCGCGTTATCAGGAGCAGGGAGAGGTAATTTGTGCTGGAGGGAAGGGGCAGGATCTGCCCAAGCTCAGGGCTGCATCTTGCAGAGGAGAGGGGAGAGGTGCCGCCCCGCGGTCTGCGCTGGCCCTTGGCTCGTCCTCGGCCCTTCACTTCTGCTGCTGCGGGGGCCACTGCACCGGCTGCTTGATCTGCTGCTGCTGCTGGCAGGGAGCAGGGGCCACCGGCACCTGCCCGGGCACGGTGACCACGGGGCACTGGGGCGGGAGGACCACCACCGGTGTCACATCCTGCACGGCGCTCACTTCGTGGCAGACGACCTCCTCGGAGCCGTGGCAGGGCCGCCCCCGCTCGTTGTGGCAGGAGGAGCTCTCGGTGCTGTGGCAGCCTCTGTCCCCACGGGAGCACATGTCGCGGTTGGTGCGGCGAACCCTGGGAAGGAGAGACCTTTGTCGTTAGGCGCACGAAGGGCAGCGTGCTTTCCCCGCTCTGCGTCGGGTTCAGATCCCCTCAAAGTGTTTACGAGCCGGCTGGGGCTCAGCAGCATTTGCCTGTCTGCCCATCCCCTTTCCCCGGCTTGGGGCTTCGCTCCCGCAACAGCGGATCAGCCCGCACCGTCTGGACACCTTCACCAGCCCCCCAGCAGCCCCGATCTCCCTTTCTGCCAGGCTCCATGGGCCAGTTCCCTGCTCTCCCTGGCTGCACCCCGCGAGCACTCGTGCAAGACGGGCTGGGACGATCTCGGGGCTGCGTAACGGAGGAGCAGACGCGCTGTGGGCTGCCAGTTTACGCTGCACCGGCAAGAGGCGTCTTGGCAAGGGTCTGAAAAACTTGCAGCCTAGAGGGGCCCTGGCACAGCCGGCGAACCTACAGCCAGGGCTGGTGGTATTAGAGCCTTGGCAAAATCTACTCTCGAAGCCAGGTGCTCAGAATGAAGAGACTCCTGTGCCTTCCTCCCTCCTTGTGTCCTCTCTTCCCTCTGTGTCCTGCGGACCTTTGGCTGGCCAGTGCCCAATTTCCTGAGGCATGAGGAAAATCCTATGTGCACATCTAACCCCCCTTCTGGGGAGAGCTGAGATTTCAAGGGGGCAGAAGGTATCCAGGATGCGGCCAGCTGAGCTGAAGGCTGTCGCGCTACTCTGTCCTCTCATAGCTTAAATCTGCCTTCTCGGTTCTTTCCTAAATTTCTTCAAGGACACCTTAATACTTTCAGCTCTGGAAGATCTACATTTTCCAACGGAGCTTAGTAAATGAGTCAGGCTCATAAGTGCAATTAAAATTCCCAGCTTAAACCCAAAGTTTCTTATGACAGATCAGCCTGCTGTCTCCCATTCATTCCCAAATCCCATTCTTTACTTTTTTGTTTCCAGTTTGTCCTTTGGAAACTAGGAATCCTGAGCACTGAAGTAATCAAAATATATCTACATGTGATAAGAACAGTAAGTTTTGCTTCTTAGCAATAGGCACTCTTGAGACCAATTTTGATAGCACAAAATTGCCCCAGCCACTGGGGCAAGAACTTGGCTCTCAATAATCCCAGCACCTGCAGACAGACCCATCTTTGTAAGAGCATAGCTCAGCTCAGTTCAGCAAATTTTCGTAGGAATGAAATAGTAGTGGTGTAGTAGCAACTTACCTTGGCTGTGAAGGCTCTGAAGAAGGAGTGGAGCTGAGTGAATGAGTTGCTCTCCCATCCGAGAACTTTTATACAGTTCCTAACTCTCTTCCTGAAAATGCAATAAACCCCTGGGGAAAAATGACCAACGTATTTACAAAACAGCCACACCTCTAATTATCCACCACCTTCAAAAGCTTATTCAACCTTGTTTCTTTGATTGACTTGTCATACAGTAGATTGTCTTCCTTGTGTTACACAGCTTTAATTGCCACCCTGCCCCACACAGGTTGTAATGCATGAAGAGTGAAAACCGTGTGGGTGGCTTGACTGTCTCACCGTCATGCCAGGATGAGTTTTACATTGCAAAATGGATGGCAAAGGTGGTGCTTTTTTGGGTTTCTATCTTCCTGAAACCTCTTGCACGAAGTCTGGCAGGGAGGAGAGGTCACGATGTCCGGTCACCTCTAACTGCTCTTGGCAGGACCGGGGTCATGCCTGGTGGACAAGAGCCACCACTTTTAGGTCCTCACCATAAAAAATAGCTAGTTTTTAGAAAGTCCTCATCACGTGTCCCCTGAAAGCATCTTTAAAGTTGTCTTCACCCTGTAAGACATCTGCAGGTGCCAGAAGCTTAGCAGCCGAGGGTCCCCTCTCGATCTCCTCTCTCTGACTGTGTCATTTCCCAGAGCAATAAAACCAGGATAATGAAGCCTGTGGCCACTGTGGCAAGCTCCAAGGGCTACGACTGGAAAGTGACCTGTCAAAGCCAGGTAGCGGTACAGGCCACTTTTGGAAGTCTTGGCTTATACCTGTGAATACCCCAAAAATGTAGGGTGGTTTCTCTACCTGTGTCCATCCACTTCAAGCCTGATTTTATAGCCTTTTCGCTGACATCGACATAGTTACCACTAATTTTCATTGCTGACATTTTTCCTGGCCGATACCAAAAAGCCCCGAACAGAATTGCTCTTTTAAAATTTCTGTTTTTCTAATATTTTAATTTACCTGCCTCTGCAGCCGCCGTTGTCCGTGATGGGAAATGCGTGCCTACAGAACCCGCTTGGGCAAACCTTGCATTCATGAGTAAGCTGTGAGTAAAGTGCTAGCTCAGAGACCACGCACCCTTTGCTCACCACGCATCTTGAGCTCAGCCAGCTCTTCCCTGGGGCGGGACGGGTGCACCCTGGGTGCAAGGCAGCGGACTGCTGCAAGCCTGGGGCGCTCGCCCGGCCCTGGTGCAACCAGCGGTGCAACCGTGGCTTTGCAACAGCCCCGGTTTCCCCGTTTCCCTCCCACTAACACCTTGACCGTGCAACTTCGGCAGGGCTCGCTCTGTGTTTTTACCCATTTTGCATCTTAACTCCCCCTCTGCAAACACGGGAGTTACAAGGTTTTGCTGGGCAGAGATCGACCGAACATCTGAAGCAGAAGGGTGGCTCCCACTTGCTATCCCTAAAACAATTTCTTTAGTTTCTGTCCAGAGGCGCCAGTTAGGGACTTTCATCAAGAAGCCAGACTCGTGTTTACCGTTCAGCCCGCCTGTTTACACCCAGCCGAAGCAGAGGGGCCACGGCTCCTGCGAGCACCGACACGCTCGTGGGCTGGAGCCCTGCGTTATCACAGCCCATCAGCCGTGAAGGACGACTCGTTCCTCCCCTGTTGCACAACGAGCGGGAAGGAAATCTGCATGTGCCAGTGCGCATGTACGTGCCGGCGTGTAAAATCCAGCCTCCACCGGCTCCCAGCCGCACGCTGGAGGTGAGCTGCAGCCACCCCGTGTGCCAAGGCAGTGGGATGCAGCCCCAGCTCCTCGAGTTCTGGCTCTGGATGCAAGAGCATCCTCCTTCTCCCCTGGGTTTAGCATAGTATTATATCACCTACCCCGGTTAACATCCAAGCTTGTGGAGTGCTTTTTGACACAAGCCTCCAAGACCCAGCCAGGTGGGACAGTGAATAAGAACAGTGCTTTTAAAGTGTTTTCTATTTTCTTTTTTTTGGGGGGGAAGGGGACTGAAATTTTGGGATGGATTTTGGTCGATTAGTTGAATAGGCAAGAAGTTTTTGAATACTCTGGACTCGGTTTTCTGGGAATTGTTCGAGGTTTCTGAGTTCTTTTGCCGCCTTTGGTGCTCTCAGATGAAGCAGGGAAAATAACAGAAATCAATAATGAAGTGGTAGGTTTTAGAAATATAAGTAGATGCAAATAAATGATAGCGCTGTCAAATTTTAGAATGGAATTTAATATGGCTGGTGACAAAACCTTGCGTAATGTTCCCTGCACCACAGCCTTACAACGTTTTACAGCATGGAAGGTCACTGTTGTGGCACCAAACACAAGGCTAGAGCTCAGAGGATTTTGGTTTTTATAAGTTATGGTGTTTTACAAACATCGGGGCAAAGTTTTCTGGATTTTTATTGAACTGAAAGGGTTAAAAGCCCCACAGGTGGGTGAAAGCAGCAATGGTAAAAAATATTTTACAATGTCATTTTATGGTCTTTTGTCTCCCTGTTAAATGGGCACAGATCTATGGGTGTTTTTTCCTTTGTTACCGGTATTGGAGGAGTCAAAAGCCCCCAGAGAACACTCCCAAAACACCAAACGTTTGGCAAATACCGTGTAAAAACCAGCACTGAATGTTCGAGCCGCCCCCGCGCCGTCCCATCAACACAGCACAGAGGAACCGTCTTCTCCCGGTGCCTAATTTAGGGCCTGATCCTATAAAAAATGTCATGAAGCAGGTTACTGCGAAGAAGCAAACGAGCTTGTTCGAGTTGCCTCATGCCACTGGTGCAAGCATCGGGTTTATGTGCTCCGGCTTACAACATCACCTGCAATCTCTCTGGGGCAGGAACCTGCCGTGTGATTGCTTCCAAGTAAACAACCTTGTACTCCCAAGGTCACGCCGTAAATAATAATCAGTTGGAAATCGCCGGGGAGTTTTGCGTATCCCCTTAGCGTAGCTCGTGGGGTCTGGCCTGCGTGCCCGCGCGGAGGGTCTCGCCGGGGCACAGCGTTCCGTTTGGTGGGAACAGGATGGGGGGAAGCTCTGACTTCAGCAAGAGCAAAATGAAGAGCCTTCTCTTGCTGTTGGAAATTATGGATTTTAATCCTATTAAATTAAAAATTACACCTAATTATGGTTGTAAAATACGTATCAAACATGTTGGAAGATCAATCTTGTGTTGTGAAGCAGACGCCTTGAGTATCTATCTGTATTTTGAGTGAAGGAGCCAGAAATTAAAGAAACCATTCAGATACTGGAATTTCCCACAGGCTATGAAGTTTTATTTTCCAACCCGTGAGCAAAAGGAGATGGAGAGAAGAATCGTTTCCCGTCACCAAAGCGCAAATCACTTTTTCCGGCAGTGCTTGCAGCAATGTGGCTAGCGCAGCCCCGTGAGAGGAATGCGAAGCTCCCTGACCGTAATGGCGCGGTCGGGGAAAAGCTGCTCTGTGGTACGTTCAGGGCACTTTTGCTTGAGCAGAGGTGGCTGCTGGGTCAAGTCACTTCTTTTGGCTGGGGGGCCAGTGGCTAGTCTGCTTGCTCTGGTGGGCCTCGATGTCGGGAACGACCACGGGGCATTTCTGCTGCGTGGCCTGGGAGGACCCACTGCCCCCAGAGCTGAGCTCTGGGCCCGAGCATCCCCCGATGCCATAGCCCAATCCCCCGCTATAGTACCCTGATCTGCCACTGTCCCCACCTGCTGTTAAGGCCTTTTCTCTCGGTGAGGCATCGCATCCGTACTCAAAACCTCCTCCTGCAGTGATGCCCAATTTCCCACTGTGGCAACTGGATCCTCCACCAGCCCCTGAGCTGCCAATGATGTTCTGGCCTGAGTCATCACCGCTGCACCCTATTCCAGCCCCGGTGCCATGGACTGGAACTGTCCCCCCTTCAATGCCCCAGCTAGATGTCCCCCCGCTGTCACCACTGGCTATCACGACAGATCCATCACCACCACATCTGTACCCCCCTGCAACGCTGTAGGTGGACGACGTTGGCATGGGCTGGCAGGACGAAGCTCCCCGGCTGTAGATGACCGAGCCTTCCCCACCACAGAAGAAGGAGCCATGTCCCTGGAGGCTTGAGAAGTCCCCGCTGCAGCATGCTCTGTGGTGCGAGATGTCATTGCTGTAGCCCCTGTTCCGCCGGGCACATCTCCCTCGGAGACAGTGATAAATCTGAAAGAGGAAAAAAAACCCCAGATCTGCACCGTTTTGCTTCATTTTTGCACCATGGCAGGTGGGAAGGTTTCAGGTGGCGTCGTCAGAAAAGCTGTGCCAGGACCTAGGGCAATGCCAGGTTTCATAACCGGGTACTGCCTAGCTGTTCTTCAAATGCAAGAGTATTTTGGTTCTTCCTGGGACAGCTTTTCTCTTGCTTCTCTCCATGGTGTACTTCCAGAGAATCAAAATATATTCTTTTAACATCTAATAATTGCCATGGCTTCCCCCACTCATCTTCACCACTGTAACCGCAGAACTGTAAAAATAGCAAGGATTATCCTTGTTCCTGTTTTTAAACTGTTGCAAAAGTGGTAGATCAAAATTTCCATGCCAGATGATGTTGCTGGCTGTATTATGGCCATCGTCACGCAGCATCCCCAAACATCTTTTACAGAAGGTAATCGGCACAGCCATAGAGGTATGTAACCATGATGAAGTACAGAATAGTCTTGTTATTAAATAATATAAAAAAACGTGTCTCGCACACTGCAAACACGCTCAAAACCGCAAAGACTCTGCAGTCACCGCGTGCTGGTCCCACTACAGACTCGTCTGGGTTTTTAGCCCGCTCAGCCCTATGGCTCCAAGTCCAGTTACTTGACTTCACTTTGCTTCCTAGCAATCTGATCCACACCACAGCAAAACACCGTGCAGATCCCGAGAACTTTGCTATAGATGCTCAGGCAGCGTGGGCACTGCTGCAAGCATGCGTCGAGGTCTCAGGTGAAGTTATCTCCCACGAATATGAAATAATAAAGTCCCAGAAAAGAGCAGACTTACCCTCCTCAGCCATTGGAAACACATTTAGAAGATAAAAGTTGACTGAATGAGGAGCTTTAACAGACGGGAACTTTTATATGGCGTTTAGCATATATGGGAAGTGAGACATCCTAAGGAATGGTAAGGATTTACCTGCCAATCAAACTCTGATTTCAGTGTTTGCTTTGACTCATGCCATCTGATCGATATCTTTCCTTCATGCTGCTGGTTGCGCTGCGTGCGACAGTAATTGCTACTTCTGCTTAATGATCCTATTCCTGTGCTCCTGCCCTGAGCTACGGGGGATTGCTTCGGCCCCCAGTGAGGTGGTGACGCTGGGGGAAACTG
>NW_010566514.1:11801-13171 GCF_000687285.1 Phaethon lepturus
ACACAGCACGCTGGTCCCTCCAGCACCTCACTGGTGGCTCCAGCGGGAGATTTTCTAAGGAAGACATTCGCATCCGAACCAGAAGCTCGTCAAAAGTGAAGCGCCCGGCTGGGCTATTTTCAAGGGTGCTAGAGATGCTCCGAGAAAGCTCAAGGGCCCTGGAGAGAATTGCGGAGGTGTGAATGCCCTAACACTTAAACCCACTGTGGTCGGGTTACTCCTCTAGTGAAGGCTTATGCCTCCAAATACCTTCTTTCTGCATTTTCATGCCGCAGGCTGGACTAGGTCTGTTCAGCTCTGAGCAATTTTGCCGTGGGGACAGCGAGTCCCGGCTTTGGCAAAAGGCCACGTCTTGGCCACGTCTCCCAGGCAGAAAGCAGTGCGCGGGGGTGGTGGTGCTGCCCTCGGCATTTCAAAGCAGATTTCAAGTGCTTGGGCAAGGAGGGATTTAAGGCCTGGAGGCATGATTTGGAGTGTGTTGAGCTGCCTGAGGGACTTGCTGCTGGTTTTATTTCCTTCTGCCCGGCCCAGGGCTGATTTGGCTGACTCAGCTTGTGAGGCTTACCCTCTGGGTAGAGGTGCTCTGAGGTTTGCAAAGCTGAGAGGGAAGGGGGAGGATGACAGGGGTGTGGACTTTGGCATGGTGTTTTTGGCCACCCCAGACAGCAACAGCAGCTATTGAGGGTCAGTCCCAGTCCCCACTCTTCAGGGCTGAGCCTGATGGGCTTGGCTGTGTCTTCTGCTCCACGGACATGGTCATTGGGTGCTGGTATCTCAGAGAACTTAGAGCCATGACTGGGATGGCTGCACCGTGCACAGGTGCCAAAGGGATGTTGGGTGCTGTGGGTGCTTGACATTTTAGGCTGTGCTGTTACTCTGTCGCGGAGCCCAGGGGGAAAATGAAGGTGCAAGCTCTTCAGGGTTATAAACTGTGTGGCTGTAGAGATGCATCTACAGCAATGCACTGTTGAAACCACCTCCGTCTACAGACAGAAAGAGTGAAATGTCTCATCAGAGAGATTTCCACTTTCCAAGACCATAAGATGCGGGTGAAGAATATAAGAAAAAACAAACTCCACCAAAAAGGCAGCTTTGTGATATTACTACTTTTATTAGATATAATAAATACTCTTTGGAAAAGTAGCAGAGCCTTATCAAAGGCATATCAATACCAGCAGAAGGGCACAAGATTAATTACTCCATTAATCCTGGAGTTCTCAGTACAGGGATGAAGCATAAAGGGAAGAGGACACGCTGGAAGGAAACGGGTGAACAGACCCAGGTCTTGAGGGAAAAAGATGACATGACAGAGGCAGGGCTGCTCCTGATGAGAACCAGGGCCATGTGTGGCTGTTACTTCTGGTGGGTGG
>NW_010566515.1:0-374 GCF_000687285.1 Phaethon lepturus
ACTCAAGGCTATCACATTGTTGCGTAAACAGAAGGAGACCAAGTCTCAAAGAAGACTGTGCAGATGATTATATCCATTTTGCAGTTGGGAAAAGCAGCAACAGAAGCTCAGCAAATGCATCGCATACAGCAAAGCCAGGGCTAGAGGTGCAAACAAAAGTTCAGCTCAGCCCTTGGCTCTTACACCCTGTTCCTGCTTTTCTTCAAGTCATTTTGAAACAAAGAAAGAAATAATGGAGTTAAGTGGAAAGCACACTTTAGGAAAGCACACTTGATCAACAAATGGCTCAGAAGCTGGTGCCGTCAGCAGAATTTTGGGGTTTTTGACCACGGGGTGGTTTACACGGCACTGGGCCTCCTGGCAGCCGCTGGAGG